>NC_079514.1:13886312-14192113 GCF_000801105.2 Raphanus sativus | reverse complement strand
AATTAGTAATTTCTGTTTTTTTCTTCATTGACGCTGAATATTTATTTGTGTGATTCCCTAATTAAATTATGAAACGTAGCTCGAAATAGCAGAAATGAACATTACTGTTTAAAAAAAAAGTAAATGGATTTGACACCAAAACAGAAAGTTAAGAAGAACATTATAGAACAAAGTTATGCCTCATTGCGACATATTTATTCTAGAGATTCCATTCAACGATCGGCCTGACCAATACAGCTGTATACGTGTACTACAATTTTTTTTCTTTCCCAACTATATCTTAATAGAAAAACTAGATCTTGACCCGTCCGACCGGACGTGTATTAAATTTTTGATTAATTTTTGTATTATCTCAATAGTAAATGATGTATTTTTAATACTTGACAGTTTACATTGATTAAGTTAGGAGTTTTTATTTGGGTTTTTACTCTGATTCGGTTAAAGTCTATTTGTGTTTCGGTTTTTTGCGACTGTGTGAATGTTTATATATGTTTGAATGTTATTAAAAATAAAATGAATTTTTTTTTCTATATGTATCATCAATTTATTTGGTTTGCAAAGATATTTTATTTCTAATTCTTATCTCGTGATTATAGGTAAGAATTTTTTTATCGGCAAATATATTCTGTTTAGATTTTGAATTTATTGATTTGGTTGGTTTGGAAAGATTAGATCATCAATTGGTATAACTGATTTTTTTTCTATTTTATAAGTCATGTAAAATATAATTCAAATAAATCCATTTTAAAGTGACTGTAAAGTAAATATTTTGAGACGTAAATAATCATATTAGTCTGATATTAATGAAAAATTGAACTATTGATTTTATTTATTTGTAAAGAACTAAAGTTAAGGCCATTGTTATCTAAACATGAATACCAAGCTCTACAAATACAAAGGTTTACGTGAAGAACAGAATTGCATATTCAAGTGTTTAGCTATTTCACTTCTGAAGTTATTCAATTTCTTATAGTGTAGGTATAAAATAATTTTTTCTTTCTTTCGCTATAGTCTTCTCATGTAATTTAATTGAACACGTGAAGGTCTTAGTTTTCATGCAATTTAGTAGAACACGTTGAGCTGTTCTTTCCGTTTTTTATGCACTAAATTAAATGATCGATTAAGATAAAAATATTTAAAGGAAAGGTAATAAATAGTTACAGTGGCATTGAAGTGTAAATAAAAGGGAAAACTAAGGGGAAATTCATATGGGTATTTCTCTTTTAATAATATAGATAATATTTATAATAAAGCTAAAAAGTAAGATATTTACAAAATAATTACTATGTAACGTTTTCTTTAGAAAAAGAAGGAAGAAAAACAATTTCCTAAAATATGAATTTTTTATTTTGATGAAATCTAATGCTAGATATGTGGTAGAATTTTATGTTTTTACAATCATTCTATTACTACGTAGTAGAACTCTTATAATCGATGATTTTGGTAGTTTAAATTTATAGATTCTTAGAAATACTAATTTACAACCAATTAATAATATTAATTTATATAGAAATTCCATAATATTATAAAATGTAAAGTAACAATACGTTTAGTTATATTTAGGTGTGAAATTAATACTATACTAGGTGATTTTCCTGTGCTCATGCACGGGTATAAATATTTATAAAGTAAATATACTATAATAATTAATTTCTATTTATTTTTAATTTTATATTAATTTATAATTGTATGCATTGTTTATATTAATAATATTATATTACTTTAATTAGACATTCGATTTTAGATATGTTATTTATAGGTTGTCAGTTTTTGTTTGCTTTACCATCAATTTAGTTATCATTTGAATATATTGGTTTGCATTTATTTCTTTGAATTCAATTATAATACTTTATTATAAATATATTAAATTTTGATTAATTTTATTATTTGCATTTAGGTTGCTTGGTTTGTTGATTATCTTTTATATGCAAATATATTTTAGGATGATTATTTATAAATTAAGATATATTGTGCTTAGAATGAAATAAAAGATAAACTAAAGTGTCATATTTCAAATTCAATAAATTAATATAACGATGATATTATGAAGTCTCATGCCTACATATATAAATTTTACAAAAAATAATTAAATTGTAACATTTGGTTAATATTTTATTTTTATTTGTTAATATATTTTCAATCATTCTATAATTTATATTTATAAAATTAGTTATTACCATGAAATTATATATTCTTATTGTAGTTTAATCTACGATATTAGATATAAATTGGATTAGTCGAATTACTGATGTTGTGAATATATTAAGTTGCATGTATTATTTCAAATTCAAACTGAAATATAATTAGTTTTACTATAGTTAAGTCATATCAAATTATTTTTATTTATCGTTTAGTGTGCATGTACTTTCATATATTTATCAATAATCAGTATGAAGTTACATACATAAGTAACTGATATAACTTTTGGAAACCCATGAACACATATCAATATCTACAATAATTAAAATATTTTATAAATTTTAAATAATTTTATGCCTTTGATTTATTGAATAGTAAACTGAAACTTATTTTAAATAATCTTAAAAATTTGTATTCAGATTTGCTTTAGTGTTTTGATTATGGTTATGTTAAGTTCCACCAACAAAACATAAAATTTAAAAGAAATTTAATAATTATTTAATATTAAGAAAACATACAATTTTAATAATCATAAAATATAATATATATACTTTGTTAAAGTATATCGTGTTATTTTAATTTAAAATAATTTGTAATTATTTGATCAAAAGATGTTAAAATATATTTTTCATTATCTAATATCTATTATAAATAAACAGTAAAACAATTGTGATTGTATTTTAGAAAAATATAATTTATAGATATTTGTTTCTGTAATTGAAATATATTATAGTCAAATAAATATATGAAAATAAATAGAAAATTTCAATAATACTAATTATAAACTATTTGTAGCCAGTTAAACATATATTTGCTTATGTTACTTAATTATTTTATGTAATCATCTAAGAAAATAGATAGATATATGGGGAATTTTCAAAAATACCACTTTCAAGGTACCATTATTCATCTTTACCACCACTAAAGACATATTTTCAATAATACCTTATTTATTAAAATGGTAAAGACTCTTATATTTTTGTTTTTATATGTTTTTCAAATTCTAATCCCAAATTCTAATTCCTAAACCTCCAATCCTAAACCTCCAATTCTAAACCCTAAACCCAAAATCTTCAACTCTAAACCCTAAACCCTAAACTATACACCCTAAATTCAATATCCTAAACCCTAAACCCTAAAGTCTAAACTATAAACCCTAAATCCTTAACTCTAAACCCTAAATCTTAAACTCTAAACCCTAAACTATATACCTTAAACCCTAAAACATCAAATCTAAACCCTAAATCATAAACCTTTAAATCTAGACCCTTCATTAAAAGTAGTGGTAAAAGTGGTTAGTGTAAACATGAAAAGTGGTACTATGAAAATTGTATTTTTGGCAATTTCTCTAGATATATAAAACTATTTTTATTGTTTAAAATTGTGTTTTAAAATAAATAAATTTATTTTACTAATATCAAGATTATCTATGTGAAATTTTCTTTTATGAAATCAAATTATATACAAATATATATTTTTCATCTATAAAAATATAGATATAAATAAAGTATATTATTACTTCAAAAGTAAATGGAATATATATTACTATTTTGTGAATTTCCTTTTTAATGAAATCATATTATATATGCATATATTTTCGTTTTAAATTTTCTTTTAAACTTTATAAATGTTTCCTTTTTATTATATATATTATTTAGAAAATTTCAAAAATGAAACTAAATAAAAAATCAATAAAAATATTTAACTGATATTATATAGGCATATATTTTCGTTTTAAATTTTTCTTTTAAACTTTATAAATGTTTTCTTTTTATTATATATGTTATTTAGAAATTTTAAAAAGGAAACTAAATAAAAATCAATAAAAATATTTAACAATAATAATTTTAATTCATTAAGGGTATCCGTGTAATCAACCATCGTGAGAGTTAACGTGAACGCGACACATAGGAAACTGACTTCTCAAATAATATTATAGAGATAAAATAGGCAAGAGAAAAATAGAAATATGTATACCAATATTTTGAAAAACACATATTAACTTCTCAAAACTTATCTGATTTTAAAGAATATTATATAAAATAATATACAATAGTCCCATGGATGTTAATAATTCATTGGATTGCTAGTGAAAGAATAATACATGTTAAAGTTTTAAATTTTGAATAAATATCATGACTATTGTTAAAAGTTGAGTGTGAACAATTATTTAATAAATTAATTAGAAACAAAGTATATCAGAAATTTCATTTATTTAAAACTAAATCTGGTTTGAAAATGAGATACAAATACAAAGCGAACTCGACTACCCAATCGAGTTCGCTAAACAAAAAATTATCGAGGTCGCTAGTCTATTTTTATAAAAAACTCTCTAAGAGGAAAAAAATCCTTTGGGATGTCGATTGAACTTTTTCTTATAGATGAGAGGTGTTTGAAATACGAAAAAATACCGCTCATTGTTCTTTGTTTTTTATGAAATGTTAAAATTATGATCATCATAAATGGAATATAAGTACAAATTAAGGAGTTTGTAAAAACTCAATACAGGAAAAGAATACCTTATGTCACATGAGCTCTAATACCTTATGTCAACAGACCATGTAGCTTCAGTTTCATATTTTATTTGGTGGACATAATCCGGTTTCTCATCATCTCAATAAGGTGGTCCACAGGTTTTGCAATATTGCTGTGCTTCCTATCATTTTCCTCCCTCCATATGAAATAGATAGTGACTTTCAGGACCAATCTCAGCAATATAAAAGTAAGTCGATCATAAGTTCCAGTGAGTAGACACGTTTGAGTGATGTCCCAGTTTGGAGAAGGTCCAACACCAAATAGGTTCCTTACTACTTTAAACCATAACGTGAAATTATAAAGGCAAACAAAAAAAGAGGCTCTCCAGTCTTATAAGGTTCACCACAATAAAGATATCATGGCGGTTGGCCCCATCTGTGAGTATGATAACCTGTAGAGAGTCTCTGAAGACTAACCAAGTGATGAAACCATAGCGTGTAATATCTGATGGGGTTATGCCACATCCCAAAGGCATTTAATGTTCTTTAGCCTAAATCGACCATACTATGTAGTTGTGAGGAACATTTTCCTTGATGAGTGATCATGGGGTAGGGGTTTGTAGCTAAATGATTGTTTTCTTTGTGAGATTCTATATTTTTCGTGATGTGAGCTATCAATTTAAATGGATTTTATTTCGATTTGGACCAGAATTGATAGAGGTGTGAAACTCATTTTCAACAACCATTATGTTTAATTATTTACTAGATCATGACCCGCCCGGGCGGGTGGGTTTATTGTTTGCTTCACAAATTTTTAATCTACGATGTAAATTATTTTAAATTATATAGTTTTGAGTTGTATAATACTTAGGGGGTGTATTGTATTGAGACTTTTAGGTGATTTGTATTAAATTGACAATTTCATTATTATTCAAACATGAATTTCAAAAACTCATTTAAAATCCACTGTTATTGAACTTGATATTTCGTAAAGTACTTTGAAATCCACTGTTATTGAAAATATTTTAAGTTGTCGAGTTTTAAATTTTTCAGGTGATTTTAAGGTGTTTTGGTGAAGTTTCTTAGTTAAAAATATTAAAACTCAAATCTCATAGTTTTAGGTGATATTCTAAAGTAGTTTGACAGAAATCACCTAAATCTCTGCAACTTATTGAAATCATCTGAAACTTCATTAAAAATCAAATCACATCAAATGTTAAATTGAATACACCCCCCTTAGTCTTGCTGAGTGATTTTATTTGATTGGAACTGCATGTATTCAAAATTTTCTGAAGGTAGATAAACGTGTTAACAGTGAAAAAGCTGGTGATGATGGTTGGTGACGGTGAAAAAGCTTGTGAAAGAGAATCCATTAGCTTTGAAGAATCGACATGATCGGTAAAGAAAACAAAACTATATTTCTTAATACATTGTCTTTGAGGCTTTAGATGTTCGTTCGTAAGTGTTTTTATTTCCTGTCTTCACTCCCTACAAAGCAGAAAAAAATGCATTAGATCAGTAATAGAAAATGGTTTATAAACACAAACTATAAACAATATTTACAGTTTCATCAGCAAGGATGCACTCTAATGTGTCTCCTCCATAAGGTGTGTTTTGTTTCCAACAATGAAGTACTTTAACTCGAATTCTCCAATTGGCTCTGAGAGGTTTTACACCATTAATTAGAACTGGAGTTCTTGGTTTCGACATTGTGATTTTTGGGAGTTTTTTTGTGAATGTGGAATAATGAATACGAAGACTACTATTTATGGACATATTTTAGTGGGATTAAAAAAATTAGGTTTAATAAATACAAAATATTGCGATTTAGTTGAAATATCGATTTTAGGTATAGAAAAATAAACTTGGAGAAGTGGTTTTCCATATTTGATTTTGACCGAGATTTTTTAATCTCCATATGTGATTGTAACATAGATTTTATAGCAGAAGAATCAACTTGGAGAAAAAAAATTATATTTTGTAACTATAAATTGATCCCGATTTTATTGAAACCATAATCTTTAAATAATAGAAAA
The DNA here is from genome assembly GCF_000801105.2 of Raphanus sativus. NCBI lineage: Eukaryota > Viridiplantae > Streptophyta > Magnoliopsida > Brassicales > Brassicaceae > Raphanus > Raphanus sativus. The sequence continues at coordinate 14,185,464 of NC_079514.1, read as the reverse complement.
AACTTGGAGAAGGGGTTTTACATATTTGATTATGACCAATATTTTTAAATATCTATATTTGATATTTGATTGTAACAGAGATTTAGGGATAGAAAACTCAACTTGAGGAAAAGGTTTTTCTAAAATCGATATTTTTGTTACTATAGATTGATATTTTTGTTATTCAATAAGAGTATACGGAAATATATTCAATTTAAAAAAGCACCTTGGATTTATTACAAATTAGAAAATCAAATGTTTTATTATACAGTGTGGTAGCTAACATATAATAAAAATAAAAATAGAAGTTTTGTCTAATAGATGTCTAATGTGTAACGTATAATAAGATAGATAAATGTAAAACTTATAACGTAAAAATTATAATAAGATATATGTTATTAGTAAAGATAAACTATACAGTGCCCAAGTTATCTTTACTAACACCAACTTAATATTGAGTTTGTTATAAAACTATATATTGTCGGACTCGCTATAATGACTCTCACGACCATGTCAGGTCGGTTGTGTCGTTTTACGTAAAACTTATAGTAAGATAGATATAATAAGATATATGGGTCAAATTATAATAAGATATATGGGTGTAAATGTTACGATGGGTGAAATGTAAGACAGGCTATATTGAACTATTTTAGGAAATATTTAAATGAAAAGTTAGGTTATTAATAATAATGTGATGTCCAACTTAAAAATCCACCTATAGAATAAGTTGTAATATTTCTGTTTTAATAAGATAGATGAATGTAGATAAATGTTGTGTCATTTTAAAACTAGTTACATGTAAGGAATAAACGATCACGTTTGTATTTTTTATAAGTTTTGAGTAAAATCAAAAATTGATTTTAACTGTAATCAGAGGTGGATCCACTTTCGACAAAGGGGTGTCACCTTCCACAGATAAAATTATATACTGTCAAGTTTGTAGCCTGAAAAATACATAGCTCAATTGGTGTATTTATTCCCCTCCTGACCCTCCTTTAGTTGAGATACCTGAGTTTATTCCCCTCCCCGAAAATAAAGAATTTCCTCTGGAAATTAAAACATGGAGCTATCGCAGTTGGAAAAAATATGCTCAGAAGGGGAATAATGGTGGATGGAAAGTGCAAACGATGTGGTGAGCTAGAAACTACTATCCATGTGATGTTCCAATGCCCCTTTGCACAGAAAGTGTGGGAGAAGGTTCCAGCTCTCCATGTTCCTGGTGTGTTGCAGGTGAATTCCATTGAAGACCTTTTAAAAGCTTGCACCAGGATGATCAATCTTCCACCAACGGGGGTAGTTTCACCCTTGTATCCGTGGCTACTATGGGTCCTTTGGACAAGTAGAAACCAGCTGGTGTTTGAGGATAAGTCTTTCTCGGAAACAGAGGTCTTGGGCAAAGCATTGAATCATGCTAGAGAATGGCAAAACTCCATCTCGCCCCACTCTGTTTCGACTAAAGACTGCTCCGCTACTGTGCCACAAACTCAGCTACGAGACAATGTGACGGTAGTTTATTCTGATGCGGCCTGGAATAGTACGACTTGTGCAGGAGGTTTGGGATGGTCTTGCTCGAACTCTGCAGGTGTTATTCTCCTGCAAGGATCATCGTCGTGCCCAGTTGTAGACTCAGTCTTAGTGGCTGAAGCTCTGGCTCTCAAGGCAGCAATCAAAGCTGCTGTCTCTCTTAATATCACTGACCTTGTCTGTTTTTCAGACTCAAAAGGCTTGATCAACTTGATTACAGGAAACACGTCTGTGATTGCGCTCCAAGGGATTCTCCATGACGTTAGTGTGTTGAGTAAATCTCTGCTATCTATCTTGTTTAAATTTGTGCCTAGGCGCTGTAACACGGTCGCAGACCGTTTGGCCAAAGAAGCTCTGTTCTTGTATCAAAACTCTTTCCTTGGAGGAGGAAACCTTGTGACTTAAGTTTTTAATTTATAAAAGTAGTGTTTGACCAAAAAAAAAAAAAAGCCCCTCTGTTTGCTTCCTTTTTTCTTTTATTTTAGTTCTAATCTGGGCCAAACCCAACTATTGATCCTTACAATATTATCCTAGGTCTGCCACTAACTGTAATAGTAAAATATATAATTTTACACGGAATTTACATATTTGCTTTTTCTAACAATTTGAGATTCACACTCAAATTAACAATAAAGAGAAACAGACTTTAAAAAAATAAAACTTTTAAATCTTGTAAGTTCAAAATTGATCTGCAACCCAGCAGGAGGTAAGTGAAACAGCTAAGGAAAATAAATTTGCAAAGTAGACTAAAATCAGGCGACAATATATACCTATGGAAATATTAGGAATATTGGACATCATTGGAAAAGAACTTCGATAATGATGGGAGGGCCAGGAGGCACAATATTATTACGACACACATATAAGCTAAAGATGATGAAAATATTTATCCATTTAATATCATGAAGAAAATACCAATTATGAAAACTAGATTCTAACCCACGTTAAAATGCATAACTAATATTTTATAAAAGAGTATTATAAGTGTTTTTCAAAATTTATTAAACTTGATTTTAATATAGTATGTGTGTATTGTAGTTTGGATACTTATCTGTTTTTTTAGTAAATAATATATGCTTCTTATATAAATATTAGGATGATTTTGTTCCAGTAAATCTATCTCAAAAACATAATTTAAACATTCAATTCTCAAAATGTTGAATATTTTGAAAAGGTATCTAACTTTATATGATACCGATAAATTGATTTGTTAGAATTTTTATGTGTTTAGTTTTATTTTTGTAATTCATGAATATGGAAAAAAAGAATCACACAATATAAATATTGACATATTTTGCAGCATTTATAATTTCTACTAACAATATATTGATTATATGTTAGGTTAGAAATAACATGTGAGGGTATGTATTAATTAAATACATGATAGATTATAATATTATTCATTACAATATAGAAAATTAATAATTAGCCGATTTGATTTAACTGTTCTAATTATTTGACAATTTATTTGTACCAAAAATGGATGGCTTAGTTAAACCTATTCATTATAGCATCGGTTACTTTATCACATAAAATAAAATATTGATAAATAAATGGTCCAAATTAGTTTCACGAATTAGTACTATACTATATAAGAGTTTTTTTAAAAAAAATTATAAAAGAGTTTTTTTATGATTATATTGTGTTTACAATAAACGGTTAGATGATGCATTAACAAGAAATGTAAAGAAACATAACACGATGAAATGATTTCAGATATATATCGTATTTAAATTTTATTGCATTGATAATCAAATTATAGATACAAAGAGTATAAAACATATTGATGTTCTTCGTATGATGTTGATGTTTGCAAGAGATCAGAATCAGCCAAATTAGAAGAAAAGAGTATAAAATGCGCCAAGTATCATTTATACGATAAAGAGGTCCAATAAAAATTATTATATAGATAATTTAATTGTATATAACAGTCGCTCTAGATTTACATTAATATGTGTCAACATAGTGGTTTACTTATAACAGATTAGATGTTGGTTTAATTGAAGTTGGCCGGTTTAATTTGTAATAGCAGCGTGTTATATAATAATTAGATTAGATAGTAACAAACTTTAAATGATCGATAAATTAAACAACTTTCTAACAATTTAGAAAGAGTCCACTAGTTAATGACAACTTTTATGGTAGGTAAATTTATGATTTTATTTTAATAGAGTAGATCGCTCAGAAATTACATCAGGTATACTATCCTAAAGAAGCATGTACCTCAGGTCCCTTGACACAAGATATATGGATCAAGAGTAGTATCCCAAGACAGAGCTTCCAAACGTGGCTTTCTGTTCTCAACAGAACGCCCACAAAGGATTGCCTTCTCTCTTGGAATATCAAAACAAATGCGACATACATATTCTTCAATGCGAACTGTGAGTCCCATAACCACTTATACTTTGACTGCTCTTACTTGTGGAGAATATGTAACCAGCTAGCAAATCGATGCCAAATACAGGCTCACCCCGATGAGGATGCTTTTGTTGATCAGCTATGGTCTCTCTGATGCCCCTTTTGGAAGAAAATGATCACACTACCAGTCTGGTAGCAATGCATCTACTCCATTTGGATGGAGAGGAACAACTGATTGCATCGTAACATCTTCAGGCCCCCATCAACTATCATTAAATGTATCAATCTCATTGTGAATCACATTCAATCGATCAGGGAAAACAGCCCGGCTAAACCCTCTCTTATGGTGCAGTTTTGGCTAAGCTTTGCTACTTCGTAAGCCCCTCCTTCGTCGATTCCTCGTGAATCTACACTACTGCACTGTATTTTGTTCCATGTTCTCTGTCTAACTTCTCTGAATTTACTATGGACCTGCACAAATTTAAAATTATATTTCACTATGGGATAAATCCCAAAAACACTAAGACCATTAAGGTTTGTACTTTTTCCTTTATCTGGCATTTGTAATTGAAAAGGTTCAGTCAAATTATATAGTAATTTTAATACATTTTTATAAATTAGTAATAATGATTGATTGTAAACTTTAAAATCAAATATATTTACAAAATTTTATTGGTTTAAAATTATAAAAAATAAATAATTAGAAAAAGTTATGCATCTATAGCTAAAACTTAATATGTTTTATAAATATATAGAAAAACTCTAAAACATTAATAACTTCGAAACAAAAAGAATTATTTTCCTTAAATGTTGAACAAAATAACTCTTTTAGAGGGAAAATAAATTTCATAGAAAATAAACAGACTTGAAGCTAAGCCATTTTATTTCTCTAATCTAATACACATTCTATCCAACGATATGGTGTCATATATATCGCTGAATTCTTTTTTTTGTAAAAGATTTTTTTCTAACCTGGTTGAATCCAGGGGAATCGCAAGTCCGCAGATAGATTTCTTCTCCAGGACATTTAAATGGGTACTAAAGCATGGATTCATATCTGCGTTAGGTAAACAGAAAAATATAATTTAGTTTTGCATAGAAAAATGATCAAACTTGAAACGTGTTAGCATCTTAGACCCATCCACTGTCACTTGACCAGAAGGCCCGTTCTATATATCCGCGGATTCATTCAAAATATACTACGTGTTATTTATTGTATATGGAAAGAAAATTTCAGCTGAAGTTTAGTAGAAATCAATTTTCAAGGTTTTTGTTTAATTTTCCTTTTCTATAGCTTATACCACTACAGAAATATAATTTTTTTGAAGGAACTAAATATGTGGTTAACATTTTCGACAAGACTATTTCTGTCAGATATCAATGAAATAAAATTCGTCGAAATCCCTAATAAATAAATAAATATATATATATCCACCAAAAAATTCAAAGAAATTTTGATGAATCTCTCACGAAATTTTAAAAAATTAATAATCAGTATTTATTTTATTAATTTCTCGAAAATCTATTAGGATTATCTAACGAATTTCCAAAGATATAAAATTTAAAAATAGATATAAAATAGGTAACACTTGATTCGTCAAAGATCCCTAATTACTATAATAACACTTTAAACTTCATATGATATAACATATGCTCAATAATTTCTTACTAAATATTTACATACAATAAATCAAAAGAGCCAACTTGAGCATTAACATATCATGTACTTATACAAATGATTTCAGAAATTCATCCATAGTATTTTTGAATACATTTTACAAGTAATTTTGAAGGTGTGCAACGATCATCAACCTTGTTAAATTATTTGTATAAAGCATACGGATATTATTGATATGTTCTTTAGATTTAGTAATCCTAAACCCAAGTTGTTAGGAATCCATTGAAAATATGTTGGGATTTGGTAACCGTAACCCTAAGTCGTCTATAATTATACGTGTTAAACTTTGTAGCAATAATAGTTTCTCTAAAATCCTTTTATATAAAAAAAAAATAATTTCCCTATACATGTATACTTATGACATGGTCTCACACTTTATCCACGTATATTATTAAAACTAAATAACTTTATGAATGGTTTGGAAACATAGATAGAAATATAAAAATGAATATAATGTTTTTCGGAGACATAGATAACAGTATATTAAAAAGTAATAAATTTATATTATTAAAAAAATTAGAAGTCTATTATAATATGAGAAAATATCTATCTCGGCAAGTTTTAAAATATAATGTTTTCAATATATATAAGAAAAATACAATATAAATCTCAATTTCAAACATAAACCTAAATTATGGTTTTATATTTCATATTAAATTTTTAAAATATAATATATGTGATTATTTGTATGATGATACATATAAAATATTATTAATTATATAATTACTGATATAATGTTACATATAAAATATGATTAATTACGTAATGACATATATATAATATATAACAATGACATGAAAAAATAAATAACTACATATTTTTGAAAGTATACATTCCCACGGAAATGCATGTCAAAGTCTAGTAGATATTACATGCATCACATGAAGAAAATAACTATTTAAAATTTGTTCGTGTTCCAGTATTTTAAACAGACACGTGCATGATACATTATTAAATAAATTGTAGAAATGTGCTTGCAATTTATATAATATACTAGTAGTGTATATAAAGCATCTATACCATGTTTTAAAATAAAAATATAATAAATCAAGAGTGATTTACACCATCACATACATTTTTAGTAATTATTACAGGCATATATACATATTTTGTTTTGAAACCCATTTTCAATATTAAAAAAGTGAGAGAAAGTCTTATCCTTTTACCCTATTATTTTCCCAGAAAGACAAAATGAAAATCATAATTATCATATTTTTATTTTGGATGGAGGGAGGGGTGTTGTGTTGCCCCACAAGATAAAAACTTCAGTTCGAATCTGATTCAGTGAAGCATTTATTTATTTTTTAGGGAAAAAGAAAAACAGCACTACATGAGGTAAGATTATTCATCCAAAATGGAACAAAATTAAGGGAACATATGAAAAATTATACTATATTGTAACACACTACATATATACATTCAATGTCAATCAGTAATCATATTAAAGTTGATATAATAATAATGTATGCTTTCCTGGAATTATAAATGGCTCATGTTTCTTTCTTTCTTTTACTTTTTTTTGGTTAACAAATGGCTCATGTTTCATTTTTAGCATATTTGTTTCATTAAATAAATATTTTATTTCTTATGGAATTTCACAGTATTTTAATATATTTTCTTAGAGAAAAAATGAAAAGGAATTTTGTTCGCGTAGGTGCTCTCTCGAACGTGGCACTTGCTAGTTCGATGACAACGATTTTGGGTAAGATTGTGTCTTCTTTTTCTTAAAGAAAAAGATATAGTCTTCGTTGAATCATAATGTGCTTCAAACCTTCTTTTTTTTGTAACTGGTGCTTCAAACCTTTGATTGTTGTCTTTTTCGTTGAAAGAAAATCATTTAGAAATCTGCTTTCTTTTTTCTATGTTTTCAATTTTTTTTTGGTGAATGTGGACATATTCTAAACCAATAGAAAGGCTCTAACCAATTTTTTATAGGAGATGTAGCATACAAATGATTTTCTTTTTGGATATTCAAATGAGTTTTTTAAACAATAGACTTATATGATAAAATGTATGGGAGTATTTTCGAATCTGGATTACTTAACAATTCAAAACCCATCTACAACTAGACCATCATTGCTGGACCTAATTGTTTTCGATTTTGCTTATCTATCTATATTATTAAAGTTGAATTACACAAATAGAACTGTTTGGAAACTTGAATAGTTATCTTAATGAAATTTGTTTGGATACACGGATAATAGTATCTATTAATTGTGTTTCTATATTTCATTTAGTTTGACAATTTAATTAATTATATAACATTAATAATAATTTACATCATTAATTATATTACCATAATAATAGTGCATATTTTTATTTATTAGTTAATCAATATTAACTTTGTGCCAATTATAAAATCAAAAATGTTAAATAATTAGGTTTTACATATGATTAAACGTTTGGTTTAGTTTATTTTACTAAAATATTTTTATTTTAGTTTCAATTTGTGGAAAATTACTTAGCTAAAAACATAATTCAAAGATATGTTTTTGTCAATAAAATAATAACTTAAATCAAAATAATTAAAATGTGCTAAATTTATCGACACTAAATTTTTCACCTCATATAATTATTTTACTTGATAATTTTTTTTTTCTATTTCACTTAATTTAGCCAAACACATAGAAAGAGTTTTTTTATTAGTTTATAAAATCAGTTAAACATGAACATTATATATTCATTTAGGTACATGTTGTTCTTTTCAGGTATCGTTTTTTTTTGTTTTGAAACCAAACTCTGCTTGAATATTATAAAATTATGTGTGGATTTTGAGTTGGGTCATTCTGGATCTGGATGAATTCGGTTATGATGTATAGGAACTTAAAATTATCTAAATAACCAATGTATTTAAACGGGTTCAGATATTTATAGAAAAATAGCCATATAACCTGATTCGGTCCAGGTTTTTTTGACTATTGTTAGTTTTATTATGATACATCAAAAATATATGACACTAATTATGAAAAATAAATATCGATGTATGAATAGCATGAAATAATCAATATCTGCGTAGGTACGCGGATCAATATCTAGTTGTTGATCCGGGAACAAAAATCACGAGCGTGAAGTCACGCGCCCCCAATTTTCTCTCCCAAAACCTAACTTCATCGTCTTCAACTTTTGTCTCCGTCTTGCCTCTCCGGTGCCGTTCGGCGCTGCGAGAGGGCCCATGATCGATTCTCCCGCCTAATCCAACTTCCTCTCTGTTATGGTAGCCGTTGGTGAAGGGTTTCAGTTCTGCTGGTGGTCTTATGCAAATTTGTAGCTCCGGCTTCAGTTCCATTCCAAGATGGTTGTGTAGTGTCTTGGCTTCTCTAGCGACTATGCCGGCGCTCCGCTGCTTCTCTTCACTGGTGGAAGTTTCTCCTCTCCCAACAACTAGGCCACTTCGACGGGGTGGTTCCCAAACGTCGTTTCTTGCCATCTCGACCCAAGGTAATCTGGGTATGCTTCGCTGAGCTAGAAGTCCCGGGACTTCAGACTTCATTGTGGAGTTACTTCTTCAAAGAGTCAAGCTAGGCGGTCTGCTATTGAGTGATGCTTTAACTAGCTCCTCTCCCCCCTTTGGTGTTGATTGGCGTTGCTTGTGAGTCTGATTGATTGGTAGGTTTAATCGAGTGAGGCTGTGGAGATTCTTTGATTTCATGGAGCTTGGGGTCGCACCTTGCGGCCGGAGAAGGGAGTAAGACCCGGGAGGTGGTGATGCTGCACCCTTACCCTTAACCGGCTGAGAGGACAAGTGCGGTTTGGTGAGTTGAGCGCTATTAAGCACCCGTGGTCCCTGTTGTCCCGTCCTTGCCGGAATTAGGTTCAGATCTTACCCTGCCCGGACTTAGAGGGCGGTCCTTGAGCGGGTTCGAGTCTGTTTCTCTGAGAAAGGTAATGGTTCAGGCAGCCGATTGAAACAACTTCTTGCGAGCATCGTGTTCCTCGATCTCTAGTCTTCGGGTCTCTCCATCTTGTCCATCTCGATTTGATCTTTTCATCTGACTTTTCAAGATTGTATCGAATCTGTTGTCATGTTCGCCTCCAAGCAGAATGGTTTCAGCTTTGATTGTCTTTTGGTTACATGTTTTTAAAACTTTTTTGCCATGTAATCAAGAATAGAAGTCTTACAGCTTGTCTAACAATATCTTGTAACCTTAACATTCATTTGATAATGATATTTACAATTTAACAAAAAAAATATCTAGTTGTTGTTATACTGCTGTACATAAGTCACGCAGTCCATTCGCTCAGGTGTCCGGCGAATGACGAATGACGATATATCATTGCAAAAGAACGAAGAGCGATATGTTGTCCAAAAAAAAAAGGAAAAGCGATGAAATGTAACTAATCGACCTATCATAAAATATAACTCCCAAGATAGTTATGATTTAGACATCTTTGTACCAAACCAAGTCCTAAACACTAATCATTTGCAAGGGACTTTGTAATTCTACTTTAGCTTTAATGATGATACATTTTGGTTGCTTTTTTTTCTTAAGATATATTGCTTTTTTGTTGTTTTGAAAAAGAACATGAGTATACATAAAAAAAACATGAGTATACATGAGTTTAAAGATATTGAGCAATACTAAATGAAGTTCTCTGGTTTTTGTAGAATTAAATATCTTGCTCATCTCAATCACAATCCGGAATGAATGGAAAACCGCTTATTCGGTAAAACCCTGGTTCGAGAACGCGCTAAGAGTTAGTCGGGCGGTCGGGTTGGGCCTAGCGCCTAGAGAAAAAAATCTGAGATTAATCGGAAATTATTCGGGCGGAATTTTTAGATTGTTTACTATATTATAAAACATGTTAATCTTTAATTATGTATAACATTAATACAATTTCATGTTTAGCACTGTATAAAACACACAAATATAAATTGTGTCCACAGGTGATCGTATGAGACAGTGGGGGATGATTCAAGGCTGTGAACTGTGTGGAGAGAGGGATGAGACACGAGACCATCTATTCTTTGCCTGCCCATTCGCATACTCAATATGGGAAGGGCCTGCTCGTTGGCTCCTAGGAAACGGTGTCAACCCGGACTGGCAGTGGACAGTTCAGAAGTTACAACGTATGGGGACAAAAGGAATTGACTCGTGTCTAGCTCGGCTCTATTTTCAGGCGTGTATCTACCTAATATGGCGAGAAAGAAACTCTAGACGCCATCACCAGCCGCGCAACAGCGTCGTCCAGCTTCAAAGACTCACTGACAAAGCTATGAGAAACAAGATATATTCTCTCAAGTACCCAACAGATCACAGGCTTGGAGGAATGCTAAGAAGATGGTTTGAAGTAACAATGTGATTTTGTTTTCTTTTTTTGATCTCCGTCCATTCGTCTCATAAAATATAGATCTTAGCTCACGGTAGTTTACTCTCTGTAAATAACATTCTTTTGGTCTGATCAATAAATATCAAATTTCATCAAAAAAAAAAAACACACAAATAGAATATATAAACTTAATATAGTGTAATTTTCATCAAAATCATGAATATGAATAATGATATTTATCAAATTTTAGATCAAATAAAAGCACAAAAAAAATATATATATAAATAAATAAATTAGGCGGCCATTAGACGGCTAGGCGGTCATTTAGGCGGTATAGACGAAGTAAAATCGGACATACGATTTTTAGAACAGGGGGTAAAGCATATTATAGGTGATATATATATATGCACATATATATATATATATATATATATATATATATATATATATATATATATATATATATAAAAATACTGTATATCGATATATTCTATTTATAATATTTTGTTTAGGTTCCAAATTATGAAAAACCAAGCCTCCTAAATTTCAGATTGGACCCTAAATTCATCACTCAGTATACTAAAATTTAATGATATATTGTTTTTTTTTTGAAAAAATTAATGATATATTGTTAATGTGAAAAAAAAGTACAATGTTTTTTAAAAGTTCCTCATATTTTTTTTTGTTTTTCCTGAAATGTATAAAAAGAATTTAAAAGTAAAAAAAAATAAAGAAACAAAATAAAACCAAACCTAAACCAGAGAAACCCGAAATGGTATAAATTAAATTGAGAGCTATATATAGAAAAAGGAAAACCAAGACCGAAAACATACCTGCAAGAGCTAGAACCGCCATTGCAGCCGCCATCTCATCTAAAGCCATCGCCCATCAGAACTTTGAGGAAACAAATTGAATGCATAGAACGGGCCTTGTGGTCAAGTGGCAATGGACGGGCCTGGGACGCCAACACGTTTCAGGTTTGATCCTCCTGCTATGCGAAACTAAGTCACATTATTCTGTTCACCTAACGCGGATATGGGTTTATGCTTTAGGACCCATTTAAATGCCCAGGAGAAAGAGTCCATCCGCGGGCTTGCGACTCCCCCGGAGGTTAGGTCTGGTTCCAATAGTGACCCGAGTTAACCCTCTTTTTTGTCAAAAAAAAAAACAAATTGAATGCATATCTTCCAGTCGAAAAAGCTACAGAAAATACAACAAACGAGACCACTGTAAATAAGATAGACAATGCTTACATTTTAGGGCAATCAGTATTCAGTAATGAAGGTAACGAAAATGCAATATTCTACTGTTTGTCAAAATGCAATTTTCTACTGGTTGTCAAAACTCTGACGCTTACCGACACTTGATTCAAAAAAAAAAAACACTACTACTTTATACATAAAGTGATTTTTTTCTGAACACCATAAACATAAAGTAATTAAAATAATAAAATATCAACTAAGAAAATGATATAAGAAATTAAGAAACGTATTTTCCAAAAACTAAAGTACTACTATTCTAAACATAGTGTGTTTAAAATACTAAAATATCAACTAAGAAAATGATATAAGAAAGTATTTTTAGTTATATTCTTCAGACTTTTTCTTTTCAAGTAATTTAAGGAGAATGGGTCGTTGCTTGATTCGGAAAGTTAATCTCCACACCAGAAAGTATAAACTTGCAGTTCAGTCATAAAATGGACACGTGATTTGTTGGCGGCCAAGTATAAAATTCTAAGAAAAATATGATCTACGTGTCAGGTTAGCAATCGGAACGCCAGCCCATCTGCTACTTTTGTTAAATCTAAAGTTTTTTTTCTTTCATAGTTTATCTCCGAGTGAAAAATCCATTAATGAATTTGTCAAAAACACATGCTGGCCTATTATTGTCGGAACAGCTATCATCAAATGCGAGATACTTCCTGCAAAAAAAATAAGATAGACAAGCTGACATTTTAGGGCTTGAAAACATTATTAATTTTATGTGCCAATGTTAATATTTCTGTTGGTAGCAATCAGAAGGAGTAAAAGGTGCTGAGTTTTATAAATTTTATGTTTCTTAGAAAAATAATACTTAAGTAACTTAACAGATTACGGGTTTTTTTTCTATAAACTATTAGGGTTGCCAATATATATAAACATATATAATGTTTATACAGCCGGTGTGGCGTGATAAGAACAATTGATATTAGAAGTTTTCAAGGCTTCCAAGTCAAATGATAGTATAAAAGATTGTCGAACCACAGAGAACTAGAGATCTATAGCACTAGGAATACACAAACTCTCTTAATCTAAGCAAACGAGAAGATGGATGATGGTAACAAGCTAAGAACCTACTAATATGAACAAGGTGATCTCAAATCCAATCTAGAAACTAGTGCAAGAACTCAATCAAATGCTAAGGTGGACTCATGGGACTAGGGACTTGATTTTGGGTGACTAAGATCCAAACTAGAGTGGCAAGCTATCAATCAAACACTTTCCTTATGCCTAGACACAACACTAAACAAGCTCTATCTCTAGATGAATGTTTTTTTGCTAAAGCAACTCAAGCATCTAATCTCTTAGGTTGAATATTACTAAAGCAAACATGGAGAACAAGTCTAATAGCAATCTTAGCCTCTTTAACAACAAATCTCTTTGGCAAAGTAGACTAAAAGCATTGAAGAGTTGGTTCAGACATTTCATCATACACCTTTCGGGCAGGAAATGTCTAGGGATCTATTTTAGTATGATCAAGACTAAAATAGCATTAAGAACCCTCAACAAGCAAAGAAATAAGTAGATCTAACTCTAAACACTCTAGATCTTCACTAATCACCCTTAATCACCCTAATCCATGAATCCAAAATGTGTCTACTCCCTAATCTCCATGATAAACCTCAAATCCATATGAGATTCAAGACTAATCATGTTAATGATTAAGAGAAACAAGATATAAGATGAAGAAATTCCTTAGATAATCAAAAGGTTCAAGCTTTTACAAAGTGAGGCAAAGTCTAGAGAGAAAAAATGAGATGATTCCAAAGATTAGGTCTACAAAGTATTTATATTAGCTAGAAACATAAGGATAAAGAGTAAAAACAAGTCTGGTCAACTCTCAAATACTAACTATGAAAATGGTCGCAACTGCCTTTTGGCGCTGACAAAAAGCCGTTGAGGGGTGCAAAAACCCGCTGGGATATGCACACCGGCTTCTCGTCACGTTCACCAAGCCGCTGCAAGAAGTCGAAGTTGGGCAGGGAGGTGTGTTTTTTTCTCCAGCGGTTTGGTGAAGCCACTGCACCAAAGACCGCTCCAACACTTAGAATTTTCAGCAGAACTTCTGCACCGGCTTCTCGTCAGGACGCCAGGCCGCTGGGTGACGCTAGGCCGCTGGGTGATGTGCATCGGCTTCCTGCGAGGTCAAAATGCCGCTGCCTGTCACATGAAGCCGCTGGGACACTTGGTCATCACACCATGAACTCGAAAAACACCAATCTTGCCTCCAATCCACCTCCAATTGCTCCAAAGTCACCATTTGGCATCTCCATCACCTGATAAGAACAAATGCAATGCAATGCAAACTAAACAAGTCTAAATGCTATCCTAGATAATCAAAATGCATGATAAATGAATGATAAAATCTATTAAAAACACAAGATATCAACAATCCCAATGAAAATCTCAAGATGAAATTCTCAAAATACATATATGTATTTTTAGAACGTCATGTCGAGAAATCTCCACAGGGATTGCTCTAACATCTATGGTGAAAATAAGAAGAGTACGTATCTCCATGATCACTGTCCAATTGTCCATTGGTTCCGTTCAACCGAAGTGCATGGGTTTATGTGAACTAACTAAAAGATAGGAAAATGTGTAAACATTAAAAAAACGTTAATAATGAGGTTTATTTCTCTTGGGTAGTCAAAGCTTCAAAGTACTTCTTTTGTTTTATTTTTGCTATCGGGCCAAAAAGGAGAAATGGCCACATAAAGTTATAACTTATAATGGTGTCAAAACAATGTACAGTTTCCTTTATTCATGTTCTATAAAAAAGCATGCATTATTAAGTTTAGAAACTTTTGCATGTTCCTCAAAGACTCCAAAGAAAAATTAACTGAGTGTTAGTGTAGAGATAGTATTGTACAGATGATACATCTGCAAGCTATCCGTATCTTCTGGACATAACAAAATAAAATTTAAATACATCTGCAATTATTTACATCTGTAACTCCGTTGCTAAATTGTAACGTTCAATGCTGATCATAAGTTCATAACTAATGGAATATGATTTTACTGCTAAATTGTAATCATTTATCATGTCGTCGATGATATAAAAGAACTATTTGAGAAAATTTCAGTTTCATTATTCTTGCAGCAATTTAAGAAACACAGCTGATTTTTTTTTTAAGTTTTTTTTTTTTTTGAAAAGCACAGTTTGATTTTTCATGTGAACGGAAAGTTTCTTTCCAAACAGCTTCTTCGATGGGTCAAAGTTTTTCTGTGGATGTGAGAGCATGATTATTGCAAAGTCCTCGTGGTTAGTCTCTTAATATACATATATAGTATATACATATACATATATGTATATTAAGGGACTAACCACAAGAACTTTGCAATAATCATGCTCTCAAATTATATGTTTAGAACTTCACGAAAGTATTTAAATACTCTCTCCGTTTTTTTTATATTTGACGTTTTACATACTTTCACACCAAACAAGAAATGTTGTACAATACCTTTCCTAGCCTCATTCGTTAATTTATGCAAACGTTTCTATTCGTTAAAAAGAATAATATGAAAGGTAAGTGAAGTCATTACCACTATATTTCACCTAGTTTTTTGGGAAACTTCAAGTATATTGGTACAAAAGAACAGTTCTAAAACGTCATTTATATCCGAACAGAGGGAGTATTAAAATAGCCCAAGAGCCTTTGGTACAAACTTTTACGATAGAACTACAAAAGTATTAACTGAATGCTCATAATAATTTGCAGATGTTGTAGTAAAGTGTAGCATCCACTTACAATGCTATGGCCATCAATGCTACGGTTAAACTGCTAATGCATTATTTGTTCTCGACAACCGTGAAAGCAGATTTACCAAACACACACACACACACACTACACTGACACATTAAAGAGTAATACATTGTTGACAAAAGGGTACAGATAGATTCTAGAGAATCTTCGTTGGTACGAAGATCTTGGAGCATCTCCTAAAATTATAAATAAAATACATAATTAAGTATTAAAATACAAGAAACTACATTATTTCTTAAAATTATTTCCGTATCTTCGGTTACACAAATTTGTTTCGAAAATATTTCAGAGATTTTGGAGGTCCCAGAGAAAATTTATCAGAACATTAATGTTGTTGTAATATTTAAATATGTATAATAATTTTCATCTTTTAGAAAAGTTTTTTTTATTAAGTTTCTTTTGTAATATTCTTGTAGTTTAATTCTAGTTTTAAACTAATATAAACTTTATTTTATTTTATTTTTAATTTTAGGTGTAAAATTTGAATTTATAAAAACAAAACTGAAATAATTATGAAATATAAAAAAAAGTTAAAGACTAAAAAGATAAACAAAAAATACTTAAGAATTATAAATGTGATGGGTAAACAAAAAATACAAATAAAAAGATGATACTTCAAATTTAAAGTTCTGAATAGTGAAACTTCAAATACCGACCTTTCACTTCTCAAAAATCTAAATTTGAAATTTTGAAATTTCATTTTAGAGAACAAAAAACTATATATTTAAAGTTATAAAATTTATTTTGTAGATGCTATCGATATGAATTTCATTTTGCTGCCCCGATTTGCATTACTTGTCATTTACTCAGTCCACACGTAAACATACAAAAGTTAAAGTGATTGTTTGAATTCTTTATTATTTGTTCTTTGTTAATAATAATTTGGGTCCAAGAAAAAAATGACTAAACATAATATTTCCTTACACATTTTGAAACTAAAAGTGGATGAAGAAACTCAAGTGTATTTTTGAAAGTGCAGCATTTCAAAAGCAACATCATACTGTAAAAGTTTTAGTAAACTTTCTTAAGACAACTTTCTTAACATCGTATTGTAAAAATTTATTTTTATAATAAAATCGCATTGCAAAAAAACTATGATATCACTATTCATTCACGTATATTTTTGTGTGTTGTTATAGTTGGTCTTTTTGGCTTCCATCATTATTGTAGGTTTGAATTTTACTTTTATTCATTACTCTATCTGATTCATATAAGTGTCGTTGTAGATAATTTTTTCGTTGCAAAATAAGTATCGTTTTAGCATTTTAATGCAGAATTTATTAACTTTATTCTGTATTTTATTTTTCTATTGGTTGAGATGTATGGGTAATGATGTTTTTATATGAAAAATATGCAAAATTTAATGATTTATTAATCCGTGTGCACAACTCTAAATTGATACTTATTCAGAAACAGAAGGAGTAGAATATTAGCACACCTAGGAGAAAAGATGTACGAAATATAAAATCTGAATATCATAAAAGGTTTCATTGTTAAATAAAAAAAAAGAGAAAATATCTCGAAACACATTTACTCTTTACAATTACACTACTAAGATACATTCAGGGAGAATTTTCATGTTTACAAATTTGTTGGTACTATTATTCATGTTTATCCCCGCAAAAGAGATATTTTCAAAATACCTTATTCACTAAAAGACAAAAAAACTCTATATTTTGTTCTCTATATACATAATAAATAATTATTTAAATAAATAAACTATAAAAATATGAAAAGAATAACTTTTTTATGTTTTCAAATTATTATTATTTTTGAAAACGTTTTCAAATTATACTTTTTGAAATTCAGACCCTAAACCCTAAACCCTCAACTCTAAACTCTAAACGCTCAACTATAAACCTTTAACCTTAAACCCTAAATCCTAAACTCTAAACTCTAAACCTTAAATTTTCAGCTCTAAATCTTAAATTTTAAAATCTAGCGCTCAACTCTAAACTCTAAACCCTTAACCCTAAACCATAGACTTATTCCACTTATCAATTTTAAACCCTAAGTTTTGATTAGTTAATCCTAGGATTATAAATACCATTTTTCATTCTTTAAAAGTAAGGATAATAGTGGTTATTGTAAACATGAAATATGCTATCATGAAAATGATATTTTTGACAGTTTCCCTGCATTCACCTAATGGAGCACATTTTGGTGTTGAAAGCTACCCCAATTCAATCGTCTCTTCGTTTTCTTTCATCCTTCTTCTCTTTCAGCTCCCTTCTTTCTACTATGATCTCTTTTATCCTCACCTACAATAAAACCTTAGAAACATAAGTTAATAGCTAGCACTTTTTGAAGATGTATTCCGACTTTTTGAAAAATTGTATTTTAATAAAAACAATATATGCTTTTACACTACATTTCTTCATTTTAAACAATAAATCCTTTTCTTTATTTTGAAAAATGAAAATAAAAAATTAATTAATTAATTATACAATTAAATCTATCCAAATATCAGTGATATCTAAATTACACATATATTTTATACATGTTAATAATCTAATATATTTATTTTGTATTGTAAAATATATTCACCAATCAAATATTATTCAGTAATGCATATTCTGTGAAAACCATACGTTCCTATCAATGTTTTGAAAACCGGACCGGACACCGACTCGGTGAAGCTACTGGTTGACTGGTTAGACCGGTTCAACCGGTCGAACCGGGTTTTTATTTATATAAAAATATATATAAGTATATATTTATACTATATAAACTTTACTTCTACATATAATACTTTCTCTATTCTTTTTTATTAACTCAAAATAAACAACAAACATAAATCTGATTAGTATGTAAACTAAAAATTTAAAAAAAACAAATGATTTACAGCTAAAACAATCATATTTATTTATTTTTACAACTAACATTTCAAATTTTAATAATATGGTAAAATAAAAATAGTATATGAGAGTCAAAAAATATATTTTTCACATTTTTTCTTAGAACAATTAAATAGTGATAGTTGAACACTAATTATAAAATATTAAATTTTAGCTAGTAATAATTAAAAACACTTAATTATATGTTAATTTTTAAGAACCGGGTTTTAAAATTAAACCGGGTCACCGGTTTTACCGGGTTTCAGCCGGTTTTACTGGTTTTTATCAAATCCGGGTTTTAAATCAAACCGGACTCGGTTTCTTCAGCGAGTCACGGTCGGACCAGTTCGACCGGCCGGTCCGATCCGGTTTTCAAAACACTGGAAAATATCAATGTTTTGAAAACCGGACCGGACACCGACTCGGTGAAGCTACTGGTTGACTGGTTAAACTGGTTCAACCGGTCGAACCGGGTTTTTTGTTTATATAAAAATATATATAAGTATATATTTATACTATATAAACTTTACTTCTACATATAATACTTTCTCTATTCTTTTTTTATTAACTCAAAATAAACAACAAACATAAATCTGATTAGTATGTAAACTAAAAATTTTAAAAAAACAAATGATTTACAGCTAAAACAATCATATTTATTTATTTTTACAACTAACATTTCAAATTTTAAGAATATGGTAAAATAAAAAATAGTATATGAGAGTCAAAAATATATTTTCACATTTTTTCTTAGAACAATTAAATAGTGATAGTTGAACACTAATTATAAAATATTAAATTTTAGCTAGTAATAATTAAAAACACTTAATTATATGTTAATTTTCAAGAACCGGGTTTTAAAATTAAACCGGGTCACCGGTTTTACCGGGTTTCAGCCGGTTTTACTGGTTTTTATCAAATCCGGGTTTTAAATCGAACCGGATTCGGTTTTTTCAGCGAGTCACGGTCGGACCGGTTCGACCGGCCGGTCCGATCCGGTTTTCAAAACACTGGTTCCTATATAACGCTTGAACCAAATATTTAATTATATGAACCGTTCTCTTTAACTATTGTCTTGAAAACTAGACTGGAAATGGTGGATCGAACCGTGACTAATTATTTTATTTGATTAGAGTTATTTTAAAAACCATTTTTAAGTCAAAACAGGAAAAATGTGAAAGAATTTGGTTGTCCGGTTCAAAACCAAACTCATTTTTAAGTTGAACTAAAAAGAAAATTCAAAAAAAAATATGTTAATTATGTTTACATTTTAATCTATTTACCAAAACCGAAAGATATTTTTTTCTATGGTTTTATACCGTTTATGCTATCAACATTTCAGTTTTACCGCATAAAGTAAAAACCGCAGTTGCATCGAATTTTAATTCCACACATTTTATTTTACATAAATCCGCAGTTACCATTTAAATCATCAATACTATTAAAACATGAACATGACCTATTGATATAAGTGTGGTCAAACTATTTTAATAGTATTGAATAAAACATTTTATTAATCATTTAAGAGAAATATTTTACAAAGAAAAAACAAATATGATTAAAAACATAAATATAAAAGTTAAAAAAATTTAAAAAATATAAAACAAAAAAATATCCGCCTTTAAAAAGAGCGGCGGGTTAGAATCTAGTAAATGTCTTAAAGTATAAAACTAAAGTGCAAAAGTGGCTCCTTATGTAATACTCTCATAAAAAAAAATCACGGTATCTATGTCGACCGTGAATATTTCTGACTTTTTTTTGAAAGAAAATATTTCTGAATTTAATAAAGAAGTAACTTCTGGTTCCTTTCCAACGCTTGATCAATTTTATAACGACCTTATTCGTTCGCGAATTATAAACACATAGATACTTTTGTTTCAGTTTCCACTATCCGTGGTTAATTAGTTTCCGTACGAAAGATGAGTAAGAAACAAATATAGAGAGGAGGCAGGAGCCAGTGATATGTCATCCATACTTTTTAATTGATGCTGACACAAATCACATACTAATATATATATATATATATATATATATATATATATATATATATATATATATATATATATACTTTTTGAAAACACATAATAAAAGATGATACTTTGGTTTAACGATTGTATAAAACTGACAATATATACTTTTTGAAAACACATAATAAAAGATGATACTTTGGTTTAACGAATGTATAAAACTGACATCCAAGATATTTTGTCTAATATGATGTGATATGATTAAGAATGTAGTGACCATGTTAAAGGGGTTTGGCAGTTGCCCGCTTGGGCCTTTATCACTTTATTTTAGGTTCATGCAACAAATAATGACTCAAGTCAATAAGAAAAACAAGCAACGGATACAATAACAAAAAAAGCACTCAGTTTAATTACCACTACTGCCAACGTGAAAGTGGATTTGAAAGCATGAATTTATAGTGTCAACGTGAAAGTGGTAAATAGATTTAGTTATGAGACTTAAAATCATGTTCTGAATAGCATCTATTATTAATAACTTATAAGAGTATCTCCAAAAAAAACTCTATAACTTCAAATATAGAGTTACTCTCCACAAAGAAACTTCAAAGTTTTAAATTTAGAGTTTTTTGGAGCGAAATTTTTCATTACTCAAAACTTAAAATTTGAAGTTTCATCTTTTTATTTGCAATTTGATCCTTATAATTAATCACATATCACATTTATAATTCTTAATTATTATTTTTATCTACCATTTTAATCCTTAAAGTTTTTATATATCACAATTATTTCAGATTTGTTTTTATAAATTCAAGTTTTATACATAAATTAAATAAAAAATTAAAATAAAATCTATATTATTTTAAAACTGTAATTAGACAACAAGAATATTACAAAAAAAACTCAATAAAAAACTTGTTTGAAAGAGTACATGAAGAAATAATTATTATACATAATCAAATATTAAACCACACACAAAATATCTTGTCACATAAAAAACTTACTATCTTGTCACTTTTATCTTTTCTTATTTATTTTTAATATATTAATATATAGAATATTTTAATAAGAAATAAAAAATATAAAACCACGTATATTGTTGAGAAAGCCAAGAAAATCTGGATTTTTTTTTGAAAAGAGGTAGTTGTTTACAAAATCTTGTTTCCCTAATTTTTAAGGAATCTATTTTCTCAGAATCTTAATTGGTAAAAATAGCTTTTAAAAAAAAACCAAAAACTAATCCAAAAACACAAATAATCAACCTCCAAATGTTGGCTTTCATGGTGGGGTTTAGTTGGACGCGGATGAAATAAGCGGTTAAAATATATGGTTAGAAATTGCTTTAGGAACAAATAGTGTGCAACTATCCGTTTAGAAATTTAGCACAAAAAAACACCCGCTTAGAAATTTCTTAAAAATTTTGTAATGCAACTATCTACATGTCAAGAACAAGGATGGATTTAGGTGATGATTGTTTAGATTAGTTTTTCGATTTTAGTTTTTGGTTTTGATTTTAGTTTTGATATTTTGTTTTTTTTTTGGTTTTTGATGTTGCAGTAGTTTTAAATTTTTAAAAAAACATGAATGGTAATTTTGGTTTTTGTTTTAAAAATTAATGAAATATTTATTTTAATTTTTTGATTTTGTTGTAGTTTGAATTTCTATGATATTGTCGATTTTAAGAGCAAGTTGTAATCTAATTAAAGATTTTTTTTAGGAACAGAAGCGATGATGCACAATAGAAGCAAGCTGGGTCCTTTGGAAAGAAATAACACAATGAGTAATTTAGAAGAACAAGGGGACCTGAACGTGCAAAGACATGTGGACATGTAAGTTGCATTAGTTTTTTCTAATTTAATTTTATTTCCAAGCTCAACGAAGTCAGAGCACTCTAAGTCTTTATTAAAAATAGATGTAGGATGTAGGATTAAGTGTGGTGATAGAGGATGACATTTTCTACCACTCACGAAGTTCCAAGGAACTGTGACATAATCAATGGACCAAGAATCAAACCTTGACAGGAGATTGGTGATACTGAAAATTAGATTTTGCAGTTCTGTGAAACGCTCCGGATGCAACATAGTCTCTCTAGTTTCAATGGAAGAAGATTGGAAGATAATATTCGTTTGGCGCATATTATTCAAGGATTCCACTGCTAGAATCTTTTTTTTTTTAACTTCTTTTCCATTCCAAAATGAGATACTGTTTTCGAATACATATGTTTGAAAAATAAAAATAAAAGCTAAAACATAGGGGAATACTACTATGTTATGGGATCACATAAGGAGAAACACTTGTGAAGCAGGATCTGTTGAGCAGGAGAGACATGAGATCGAAAGTGACTTAGGCATCGAAGTAGCGGAACCACAACTGCAAATAGGACTCATTCGCCGATGAAGATTGCTGGAGCCTACTAGAAACAGCAGGCAAAATCGCACGATCCAAACCAATTAACTTGGCTTTGATAGTAACCTTACACTCCTTGACTAGAATCTCAAATCTGCAACATGCTTGAAACATGAAGAAAGAAAGGCGCATAATTGTTAGGCTGGAATATAAAACTAACATATTTTTTTGATTGTTTTGTTTTATTTAATTATGTAATTGTATATGCGTTATGATGTTATCGTTGTTTGTTACTACGTGGAAATTGAGAATACAATATTTGATTAGATATGAATTATGTACATTCATCCAATACAGCAAACACTGTAAAAATTAAGTGATTGAGTTACTTCTTTTGGTTTAGTCTTTGAAGAAGTAAGAAAACATCTGTATCCGATTGGGTTCATGTTAATTTTCAGATTATTAATAGTTATATTACATTTAAGATATCTTCTCTATTAAAAGAGAAGTACAAAAAAATCTACTGTACAAAAGTCATGTTAGACCATTTCATTAATTAGTTAATATGATTTGATTATTTACATTAATCAATTAAATATATATTATTTTCAAAATACCTTAATACTTAATAAGGATATCAAAAATAAATCAATTTCAATATAAAAAGTCTGTTGAAAAAAATCTAATAAAATCTTACCAAACATTTTTAAATATCTTTTATGAAATAAATAATACCTAATTTAGTGATTATAAATTATTATAAATTAATGTTAATTAAATATTAAGATATGCTATACTTTATAAATTTTATAATTTTAGAATATATTGTATTAAATTAGAAATTCTATCATGTAATATTTTTACACCTAAAAAACGAGTTGCTAACGTATATTCTCTAGCTCACAACAACATATTATCTAAAAATAATAATATATTTTTATTTTATTTAAATTGAAACTCCCAACAATATATCATCTAAAAATAATTATCAACAAAATATTAATTATACAACTAACCTGTAATTCATGTGTTATTTAAAAACTATGCTACTAAAAAAATTGAAAATTAAATATTTTTCAATATTAATATAAAATCTTACCAAACATTTTTAAATATCTTTTATGAAATAAATAATACCTAATTTAGTGATTATAAATTATCATAAATTAATGTTAATTAAATATTAAGATATGCTATACTTTATAAATTTTATAATTTTAGAATATATTGTATTAAATTAGAAATTCTATCATGTAATATTTTTACACCTAAAAAACGAGTTGCTAACGTATATTCTCTAGCTCACAACAACATATTATCTAAAAATAATAATATATTTTTATTTTATTTAAATTGAAACTCCCAACAATATATCATCTAAAAATAATTATCAACAAAATATTAATTATACAACTAACCTGTAATTCATGTGTTATTTAAAAACTATGCTACTAAAAAAATTGAAAATTAAATATTTTTCAATATTAATAAGAAAATAAATTTAAAAATAAATTTATTCTTTATTTACAATTATAAAAAAAAATTGTTGAAAAATATGAAAAAGTTTCTGAAAATTTTAATATTTATTAAACAAAATAATACATTAATTTAATAAAAAGAAGAATTAAAAGTCATATAGTCTTCCAAAATCAAAATACTTACGTAATTTTTCAAATTTATATTGACTAAATATTAATATTAAAAATATATCTTCTAAAATCATTATGATAAATTCAAAATTTTTACAAAATATAAAATAATAGGTCCTAAAGTATTTTTTAAAAATGAAACACGGAAAACGAACAATTTTGTAAAAATTAAATAATATTTAAAATCTTAATTTAATAAAAAATCAAAAAAAAATACTAACTTAATACTATAACATCAAAAATATCATATATCAATAAAGTTACTAAAATAATATAATAGATATTGTAATGCATAATTTTAAAAAAATATTAGGACTGAACTAATTAAACAGAATAATGTGTTTACATATAAAATTAGGCACTATAATAACATTATAGTATATTTTTAAAATAAAATATGAAAACATAAATTATTCAAAAATATCATTTCTATAGTATAATTAAATAAATTTTAAAAATATATTGTATGCAAAATGTAGAATTGTATTAAAAATATATCTTGTACGTGATTTTCTATTTAATAATTTCAAATTATGAATTTATTGTACCGAACTTTAAAATATATTAGGTGTAATAATAAAAAAACCAATTTTAATACATACAACAAATCATTATATATTAATTATGTCAAATAAGAAACTTAAAACAATAAAGCTATATAACTATACAATATATAATAACATTAAAATGTAAATTATATATTTAAATTTTTAATTATATATTTTATAAAATGAAAAATATACCTGCATGGACATGCAGGTCAAAACTCTAGTTTTGGTTAAATTACGTGAACCAAACAGATTATATTTTTAGTGTAAACTCACCTGTGTCCGTAGGGCAACCACTAATAATTTTTAGTAATAGTTTGAGAAAGAGGAGCATGAATCCATTTTAATCTTTAAAACATGTGTTACAGTGGAACAAATTATCATATAAAGTATCTCTAGTAACCAATATAACTGAAATTTCAATTGAAAAACTCAAACCCTACCTACAATCGACATAATTTAATTAGTCTTTTGGGAGTCAATCGCTTGTTTTGCTGATTGAATATATACTAGAAAACAAAACTTTTGATGTGATATACTACAAGTTAGGTGCGGGAAATTTTATGAACTCAAATAAAAATCAAATCCTCGTACAGTGCAAATATTCCATATAATATATCGTCCTTTATAGATTAATGGGTTTTTTCTAAATACAATGCCAAAATAAATAGATATAGTAACTTGTGCAGTGTGGCTACACCAATATATACATTCATGTGCCGACTTGCGACATGAAAAAAATTCACTATTTTTTTTAGCTTACATGTAAGAAATTTTAGGCCTGGCTTGCCAAACGTGTAATAATGTAAGTTCTATTGCATCTCTATACTCTAATCAGTATCACTTAAGCTGATGAAACTCACATTTCAAACAAGTAAAGTACCGGAGAAACAAAAGTACTTTAACTTAACATTTTTACCAAAAAAAAAAAAAAAAAGTACTGGAGCCAGTTATTGTCGCATGCAAATGCAACTTTTAAAGGCATATCAACGTATTATTGAATCCGACAGCACAGCAAACATGAGCCAATTATTATAGTTTATTAGCTTTCTTTTTTGCGCGGAAAACTACTCGACTTTAACCATCTTTAAGGAAAGAGTAGAATTATAATCCAGTTGAACCTTTGCATAACGTGGACGGAGTACCACATTGCTCTTAATGTAATACTTTAAGTTCTGAAATAATATGTTGATGAGAAAATGATTGAAATGATTTATTTAGCTAGTTTTACTACCAGTGTTTTCCAGAACTTGCGTTGAGTATTTATGGTTTAGCAAAAGTGTAGTTCTTAAATCAACACAATAATGAATCAAATGTCTCTCGTGGTGTTAGAACTGTCAGACTTTCAAAAGCTTGAAAAACTGATATGTCATTAACTGAAAACATTTTATTTCTCACAAGTAATTGTACATCTAAGCTTCCTTGGTCTAAGTCATTGATTTGTCTTCATCGTCACTGTGTTTATAGTTTTTTTCATATGGCCATCGCAAAAACCCTTAAGGTGACAAGATAGAGTGAGAGTCAATCGACGTCCTCAGTCCACCGAATCTCTCATGGTCTAGGTTGCATGGAAGCTTCGTCATACGTCCGCTTCCCACTTCGGGAAACCGGAATCGGAATCAGAAGTTTGTGGAAACTCTCGGAATCTCGCTTTCAATGCGCTTCCAAAATTGCCTTTTTTAAAACACGTTAGAAGCTTACGATTCCATTTTGGAATCACGCTTCCGTTTAAAAAAAATACAATGTCGTAAGTAAATAAAAATATAAGAAACAATGTTTTTGTTTTTATATTATAGTGAAATAGAGAATATAAATATACAAATACTAAAACTAATATTATAAATTATCTTTATGTATTGAGGGCTTATTAGAGATATATCTTATATATCCAAATATACTGAGTTAATTATTTATGAAATATTAAAAATAATTAGTATAATAATATCTTATAAACTTAATTTATGTATATTTTCACGGTAATAACATGAAATCATTTAAAATTATTATAAATGAATAAATATTTTAATTTTAATTTGAATCATATAATTTTTAGTCATATTTGTAATTTTTATATTCTAATATGTGTATATATATACATATATAAATACGCTTCCTACACGTTTCCGCTTCCTAGTTTTTTTAAAAAATCTTGCTTCTACGCTTCCACACGATTCCGCTTCCGCGTACCCGCTTCCGTTTCCATGTAACATAGCTCATGGTGGAGGTAGATCGTGCGAGATGGATTTTCACTAAGGACGAAAAGTTTTTAAAAGAGATTAATTCACAGGAGAAAAATGTTAAGATCGAGAAGAAGCTAATGAAGCTGGACACTTTTTGACTAAATTTGATGCATTAAATATAAATGTAACTAGAGTTTACAATTGTTAGAAAATATCTTACAATTGAGAAATCATACATTTTACCAAATATATGAGGAATGTGTAGAAAAGAGGAAGCATATGAGATGTCTCAAAATGGCGGTAAGGTGCTACCTCGGCCACCACGACCCCTGGTTTTCCTCCCTCGAACCGTGTTACATTGCATTTCTTAAAAATTTTGAGTTGGTTTTATTGCTCTTCTTTCTCGAGTCCTTTGAGAAGGATCACCGGTCTCCAATCCTGACCCCGAGTCTAAGACAGCAAAACTACTACCGATAATTCATGATCAATGACAGTGGTGTTTGAAGTGTTATATGTTGCTTCCTTAGGAGTATCAGCATGAGCAGAAGTCAATAGATCCATGTGATGCAATGGGACTTGTAGCATGTGCAATAACAATCTCAGAAACTGTTTCTACGTCTGTCGTAGCCACATCACCCCCTGATTGACTAACGGGAATAGGAGCTGAGCTAAGAGAGCATCCCGAGGGCTGAACAACTTCCAGATAATTATTAGCGCCATTAGGGACAGAGTTAACTGAATCACTCGAACTATTAGCATTGACCTCATACATAAGAAGACATCTGTATTTCTTGTGGCCTAATTTCCCCCATCTCTCACACTTACTTGGAATTCAAGAGGTATTCAACAGAAACCATTGAAGTATTAATTTTTTTTATCTGAAGCTGCTATCCTATGAGGAAGACCTTTGTCTAATTCTATTTCCACCATCACACTTAGTGAGAATAGGTACACCTAATCCTTAGGCTAGCCAACTAATTCTCCATTATGAGTACAAGCAATTCAGGATATTCTTTAACGTGACCCACACCGGAACCGAAGTTATCTCAGGCAACAGTAAAGAATCAGCAGGAGTCCAAGGAGCAACTAACATAATGCAGTCATCAATATGCCATAACACCTCTACTTAAAACCCAAGATCTAGTAGACTCATCCGGGATATGAAACAGATAAGGAAATTCCCTTGATTTACGAGCATAAATCTGACATTTCTTACCTAGATCCGGTAAGCAACAGCATGAATGAGACCTGATAGCGGAAGGTGCAACGAAAGAACTGTCCGATCACATACTCTTTTTAATTCTCAAGACCATGCATCAAAGTATGGTTCACCACCATTGGTGTGCCGTCCTCCAGATTAGTCCATCTTCCTTTAACTCTTAGGATGTAGGGTTTCATTCAAGATAAAAGATATGTATTTAGTAAATTATAGTTTAAGATTAAGAACATGAAATTTTGAGTTTAATTTTAAGATTTGAAGTTCAAATATGAAAAAAATTAGAGTCTTAAGGGTTGTATATAGAGTTTAAGCTTGAAAACCATGTTTGTGATTTAGGGATTCAAATAGTTTTTCATAGCATTAGTAGATTTTCTTAGCATTATAAAAATGTTATTATATGTTTTTGATAGTATTACTTAAACCGCTTAAATAATATTTTTGTCGCTTACATCTAATTACCCGCTAAGTATTGGCAGTATCAGGAATTTTATCTTCCCGCTCACTTCATTTTCAGAATAGCATTAATTAAGTGTTATTTTATGTTTTCATCTATTATAGCGTTTATCCAACGCTGTTATATAATACGAATTTTTTTAAGTCATCTATGATAGCAGTTCAGTAAAACGTGCTGTAACAATATCCTATCAATGTAGACTTTTTTGTAGTGTTAGGTGATGGGTTTTGAGGAATAGGATCCCTTATCTCTGGACTAATTTTCAAAGGCTTCATCCACGCCCCCAAGGAAGGAAACAAAGTTGTTGAGTTTGTAACCAGAGGTTGTAGCTGTAGCAACATCTACCGTAGCTGGACCAAAACTATTCTCCGGAACTGAATATCGACAACACCGGCAACAGTAGTGTTTGGAATCGAGACTGATGCTTTGATGGGTTGGTCAGTCAAGGGAGGCGTGAGTGGATATGTCGGTGGTTCACCATCCATTCTTGAAACAAAAGACATGTTTGGTTCAGATCCGGCTAGTTGCACGATCGAGAAGCAGAGACCATGGGAAAAGAGAAATCTTGGATAGAGAGGTCGAGAGAGTGCAGGGGTGTTAAGAACAAACCGGCGCAGAGGGATCAACAGCGGTTTCCGTCGAGAGAAAACACGATCTGAAATTTAGGTTTTGTTTTGGGAAGCACGCCTGAGAGAAAGATAGTCTTTTTCTTTTCAACTTGTTCATGGAGAATGGGACTGAAGAGGTGGCCAATAAATCTTTCGAAGAGATCATTAGCAGATAAGTCTTCTAGAGAAGATATTGTATGTTCGATTTTCTTCTTCTCTGAATACAATATACTCTCTCATCTAATGATCACTTGATATGGTTATCTCGGCGTGAGTCCTATAACTCACTGAGGGTTTCTCTTTTAGTTTTTTTTTTAAATCTCAGCCAAGAGCTGTATCAAATCATTAACAAGAAGCATGCATTTGCGTTTTGAAATTAGCTTAGGAATCATGGATGAAAGAAGATGATGATAGTTCTAAATAATGGTGGTGATTGGTTAATTATGTAGAATCTGCACACAGCATTATTAAACCTACAACACTAATTTGACAGCATTCAGACTTTATTAACTCTTTTGTTTCTACAGCTTTGCTTTTAAAATATGGTTGTACAACAGCTCTAGGAAGCCATTTATCTACAGCCTAGTTTTATAGGCTTTCAAGGATTAAAAGTATATTTGCATTAGTTTTATTTTATTATTAACTTGTATCCTAGTTCTAAATATATGTAAATCCTAGTTATTAATTTGTTCATCATTCATCTATATTTTTTTGTTTTAAGTTTGATTTGATAATTAGTATTTTATTCTTATTCTTATGGTTATGTATTTGTTTATTAAGTTAAATTTATTTTTATTTATTTTAATAATTTTTCTACTTATGGAATTTTTTTTAAAAAAATTATTTTATAATTAAAAAGAATTATAAATTATTATAAATTTTATCATGTATTTATTAATAAGTTTTTTATACATGTATATAATACAATCTACAGGTAATTTGTACCAATCATACTTTTAGAAAATAACTACTGTTAAACTTTTACAACAAAAATTCTATAGTAATAAAATCTCAGCTATAGTAAAAAATGTACAGCAATATTCTTACAGCAAAAAAATAAAGCTAGAACTTCTACTAATCAACCTCAATATAGCAATTCGGGACACCAGCATTGGTTCTGTAAAATTGTTTTGGTTTTGGTTTGTTCTATCGCCAGAAAAGAAATATGTTTAGAAATGAAGGGAATGAAACCAAATCCAAAACAATTTTTAGAATTGCAATTGTTAAATGGATAAAATGAAGGGAATGCATTACAATTACAAAGGAATACTAGATTTTGACCCGCGCGTCCGCGCGGATGTACTTCTCAAAATTATGTTGCTATTTATTTTCACGTCAATATCAGGGCTAAGCAAAAAAATCTGAATCCGAAGAAACCTAGTCGAAACCAATCCGAAAAAATACTACCAAACCCTAATCAATTTTTGTATTTAGAGGGCCAAAACCGAATCCAATATGAACTGAAGTATTTCGGGTATCCAAATGTATCTGAAATATATTTATATCCATAATATAATATTTTTAATTTGGTTTAAATATTTGAGAATATATACAAATAGTCAAAGAAAAATATCTAAAATAGTTAAAGTATACTCAAAACACCAAAATACTTGAAAAAATATTGATTCTCTATCTAAATATTTAAACCAAACATATTTATATGTTAATTTTAGGTATTTTGACATATGTTATTAAAATTTGCATGTAATATATAATTTTGTTTATAGATTTTGATAAAATTAAAGTATATAATGAATTTTAAAATTTCAAAAATAATTTAAAAGGATTACCCGAACCCGAGCTGGACCCGGGAAATATAAAAATCGAACCCTGACCAAAATTTAAAAATATTTGAATGGGACTGAAAATTTTGACCCCGGAAACCCGAAACTCTAATAGATTTGAATCGAACCTGAATTGGTATCCGAACGTCCATCCTTAGTCACTATTATATATCATATATGTGCCATCATATAATTAAATGTATTTTATATATACCGTCATATAAGTAATCATATAATTAATACTATTTTATACTTATCATCATATAAATAATCACATATATTATATTATTTTGGGCTTTGTAATGTATTTTTCTTATATATATTGAAAACATATTTTAATAATAGTCATTGGAAAATGTTTTAGTAAAAATAAATTTTTGAATATATGTGTATTTTTGAATCAATTTTTGATATAAATAAATTTTAATTTATATTTTGATTTGAAATATGTACATAAAATTTAAATTTTGTTTATGATTATTTTAGAGAAAAACCGTTTTAAGTAAGTATATTGACCCATTTATCGTATATTTTAAAACAGACTTAAATAGATAGTTTCTAATAATATAAAAAACTTTCAATTTTTTTAGTAACATAAGCTAATTACTATTTTTTAATATACTGCTGCTATCCATGATTTCAAACGAATGTCCTTTTAAAAATGATATCCATATTTACAAACAAAACTGTTTTTTTTTAAACTACTATCCATGTTTCCAAACTAACCTTTTTAAAAAAATTGTTATCCATATTTCCAAACAAATATTATTTAAAAAAAATGTTATCCATGTTTTCAAATAAACATATTTTTAAATTTACTATTCATGTTTTTAAATAATATAATTTATATCTTAGTTTTAATATTATAGAGAAAATAGACATAGATTCCCAGACAGTTTTAAAAACCGGTTGAACCGGTTGGACCGGTCCGACCATTGATCTAACTATAGTTATGAGTCAATGTCCGGTACGATTTTGAAAACAATGATAAATATATTATGTTGAGCTAAATGTATTATTAATATATTATGTTGTTTTGGGACAAATTTAAAATCAGTTAAATAGGTGATCAACTTACAAATATTTTAATTGATAAATAGTTAAATTTATTATTGATATATTATGTTGTTTTGTAACTTTAAAATATTTAATAGTTGATATTATTTCTTTTATATATTTTAAATTTATAAGGTTGTTTAACAATTATAAATAATGATGGTTCTCAAAAGTGATTCACGTTGGTATATTCAAAATTTCTTTTTTTGGTTGAATAAATCATTTATTTTATGGTTAAAGAATATTTAGGTAGATATATAGTTAATAATAATTTAAATGGATAGTTATTATTTAAGGAAATGGCACAAGTTGGTAAATACCAAGAAAAATTAAGGGTTATTTCTCTTTTGTACTTCACTTTTAATAGGATAGATGTTCGTTTCATTCCCTTCATTTTATCCATTTAACAATTGCAATTCTAAAAAGCTAACATAACAAATAAACAAATAACGAGAGCAAATTAAGAAGAAACAAGAAGACCATGAATGACATAATTAGCGTTGTGGACTACCAAAGTGGTGATCGTTTTTCATAGGTGAATGTCACTGACTCTTTTTTTTTTTGCTTTCTAGTATTCTATGATATTTTAATGTCTGATTATGTATTCTCTTTATTTGAACATAGTTATCTGATTAAAAATAAAAAATGATAAAATAATAATCTAAATTTAAACTTAGCTTCATAGCTTACTTACAAAAATATTACTTCTATTTAAAATTTTAAACAATATTACATTTCAGTAGAAAACATGATCTCCACAATATATTCCTAGAAATAAAAAATTAAGTTTTTACCGTAAAAATAGCCACCAAACATAATACTATACAAAAAAAACTTTACACTACAAACAAAAAATCACATCCTTTCAAAAATATCATTAATTTTTTAAAATGTATAAAAATGCTTTAAATAATAAAAATTTCAGTCATATGTTTTAAGAGTAATTCTATTATTATTTTTCAGATAAAATTTTAATAACCTAAAAATTTAATTAAAACAAATATCAAAGAGGTTTTTCTATTTATGCTATTAAAATAGAAACACAAAGTTGGATCTAACTTATTTCTAGGTAGAAAATTTAAAAATAACTATACAATATAATTAAGTCAAACTAAATCAAACTATATCATATAATTAAGTCTAATAATAACAAAAAGCCTAACATCTAGGCTATTTATATGGTAATACTATATATCGTGATTATTAATGCTAAGATTTCCAAAACGATTTTTATGGTAAGTAGTTTCTAAGTATCCACAAAAGCAATATTCATGGCTATAATACTAGATTTTCTGAAAATTAATAAATGATAAAAATAAAACCCCTAATTTCATGAAAACTATATAATCTAAGTATGTGTTCAAAAATAGGTATTTGATTTAAAACGAAACCCGTAATTTCAAATTTAGCATTAGAAATTTAAATATTTATTAATTTAAATACTTTTAGTTTATTACATAATCTAACTTAGAGATATGACATATAAAAATATAATAAGATTTAAGTTAATAAGTATTTAAATATCTAATGCTAAAGTAGAAATTAACTTTAAAATTTTAAAATTAAAAATTTAAATCAAATTGATGTTATATCGGTAATTCATCGGTTCAGCGGGTTTGCTTAAAACCCTAACTGTATTACATATCAGATCATCGGTTCTATTGCAGATTAATTAATGTCGGATTTAAAAATGTTAATTTAAATACAAAAATATTTTAAAGAAGACAAAAATCTTACAAATTAATATCATTTGTAATAATGTTGTTGATAAAAAAAATTCATCACAAAATATTTCGGGTCAAAATCTAGTATAACTTTAACGCAAAAAACATTTCCGGTGGCGTAGGCCGGTAAATACCTAGTGATAACTTAATTCTCATCTCGCTTTGACCACGAGATCATAATTACTTCATCGGTGGTCTTTTTATCAAATGTTACAAAGAACTTGAAGAAGAAGGATGGAAATCTATTTTAGTCTCAGACATATTATTCAGGAAGATGTTAGCTTATTCGTTTTTTTTTTTTGGTCTAAAGCTTATTCCGTGTTTTATTCAATACTTTTTCAGTCGTTCCATATTTTCGAATACTCGTACATTATGTATGGATACATGAATAGATACTTAATCATAGTCACAACTCACAAGTATGGATACGAGTACGATCGAGTATCAAGTAACTGGCACATTCTTTCTATAGGGATGATTTATCTCAACTCGTGTGTGGAAAATGTACATCATACTTTGAAAGAGTGTACCTTATAAAAATATAAGGTAAACTGTTGTTATCTCGTGCACACACAAAAAAACTGTTGTTATCTCAACCCGTGGCTTTTTGCTTCAAACAAGTTTCTTAAAAACACACATTCATCAAACTTTGCAAATGACAAAACGCTCAATACAACAATGAACACGTAAAGCGATGCAACAAAACTCAATCCAAATATTATTGAATCAAAGTGGTATATAATAAACAAACCCAAAATTTTGAATTAAGACTGGGCTTGAATCGCTTGATGCTGCATTGGGCCGACACAAAAAGAGGCAATATACTGGTTTTTCTCTCACGTCAACCACGTGAAAATGCCTCGAAAGATAAACAATGTGGTACGTACTAGTTAGGTGAGAAAGATTACTCATGCATTTAGCATCAATAACTTATATCAAAGTAATGGCCTTTACGATGTGTATCGTTATTCCAACTCCCTTAAGTTAAACTCGTACTAGTTTAAAATTGTAAGTAAGTTATAAGTAATATGAAATTAAAAATTTGATTTTTGCAACATACATAAGACGCACAATGTGTTTGAATGCAGTTAACACCTGGAATTGTTAGTCTGTCTTATGTCACGTTGGCAAATGTTTGTTGACTAGTTTTCTTGGGCGATTAAACTATATTCAGAATTGTCATTTGGTAGTTGTTAAGCTAAAACTTCAGTCTGTTATACCCAAACAAATCTAACGATTGTCCGAGAATATCCAATCAAGTTCATTCGATATTAGAATATTCATTTATAATTGTACGTTTATTACTGGTTCTTCTAAAGAACCAGTGATGGAGCGAAATGCTAAAAATTACTTTGGTTATATTGATTTGGGACATGATCTTTACTATGATAATGTGTTTTCATAAAAGTCGTATACTAACAGTTGGTGATTTACCAAGTTTGGTGGGCCCCAGTTTGAGAATTAGCTGTAACAAGAACAATAAACAAATATATATAAATGTTGTTCAAAAAAAACAAATATAAAAATAATGAAAGTTAGAAATAAATTTATGTAAATTTTCCAACTTAACCAAACGAGAAGTTTTAAGAGCATTTTCAATGGGGATTATATCATTTAAAGTTCTTAAATTATGTATATGCATATGTAGACACTAACATTATTATTTAATTGTGGAACCCTTAATTTTTCAGAAACCCAATCCAAAGTTTCTTAAAATAAGATATTGTAAAATTAAAGACACCGTAATTAAATAACAATATTAGTATCTATATACATATACATAATGTATAATGTAAGAACTACAATGGATAGAACTCCCATTGAGGTGGTCTAATTTCGAAGTTCTAAAAGTACATATATGTGTATAAATTATATATATATATAATTGCAGGGTCTAAACTTTACGAAAAATATAATCCAAACTATTTAGTTTCAGATACTTTATGTTGAATTTCTCGTAAAGTTTAGAGTTCCACAACTATATATATATATATATATATATATATATATATATATATATATATAGCTTCGGGGCAAGAATCTCACATT
Organism: Raphanus sativus; assembly: GCF_000801105.2. Lineage (NCBI taxonomy): Eukaryota > Viridiplantae > Streptophyta > Magnoliopsida > Brassicales > Brassicaceae > Raphanus > Raphanus sativus. The sequence goes on along the minus strand of NC_079514.1, from coordinate 14,149,213 downwards.
AGGAATGTTCTTTAGTTTTATTGAAATTTCACAGGTGGAATAAATAGGTCAGAGCGGACCGACCAACTATTTTTAAGTGTATCATTCAGTTAAGTTATATTTTTTCTTCTTTGTTCAAACATCAACTTTTTATTAACGAAATGATACTAATACAATCAGATTGTGACTACAATACCTCATAAGAGACTGTAACCACAGTGTGACATAAGGATGAGGAAATAAGTATCACATAGAAACACTCATTTGGTTCCTACATTACCATTTCACAACATCCGGTCACTTTAACCACATAATTAAAACTATAATTATAGAAAACAACACTTAAATCCATTCTAAAAGAAACATACTAAAAGAAACATACTGGAGTCATCATTTTGGAGGTAGCAGTGATCGCCAAAAGATTGGAATGAGATGCTTGGATCACCTGACACAACACTGAGGTGCATATAACCTGAAAGCATCCTTCGCACCAGGGTGTAAGTCTCCGAACCTTACACCAAAAGGCAGAACATAAGCCGTATATACATGGAATCATCAAACCCTAATCTTACCGGATAATACACTTTATCACCATGCTATGGTCGCCAAATATAAGAGTTCAGTGCTTGTCCCAAATGCCACTACACCCAAGGGCTCTTTACCAGAAGAACCATATGCCATTTGTACGAGCCTCTTCTTCCAAGGGACTAAATGTCTGAATGGAAACACCGAAAGGTCACGAAGGTTGAATACATTGAACCTCTAGCTGGTCATAACCCACTCGGATTCTCTTGCTAGTTCCATATGGTGGCTTCATATAATAAGAATCGGATCAGTTCCAACAGAATCATAGCCTAAGAAATGCAACACCCGTGTGGATCAAACCGCTGTGTTTCTTTGTTTCCCGTCGTGAACAAGCCAGATATTAATCCGGAAAGAAAGACGGTTTCGGATGATAAAAAAACGTAATCAGAGTTTTGAGTGGAGCTTCACGAGTCGAGACTCGTTGTGAGCCCACTATTATCATTTGTCACACCTCTACTCCGTCCATCTCACTGCCTTACAAGGAGAAATAGTCAAGCTGAAGGAGACATCTACCCCTCTTGACGCGCCATCATCAGAAAGATATTCACCAAGATCTTGAAAAGATAAAATTAAACCTGGTCAGATCTACAAACCTAAAAGCCGACTCACATGTCGTCAGTCTCGCCAGCATCTCGCCGCGACTACAAACATGTTCTCCAACTCTGACCAGCACCACGCTGTTCCGGGGGGACCAAATTCTTCAAAGTCGCTTGCATGTCGATCCGGATTGGAACTGAGAGAGAGGAGAGCAAAATCAAAAACATGAAAAGAAAGAAGGGGAGACATCGGTAACGCTAAGTGGTGGCCGGAACTAGGGTTAGGCGCTCTTTGCATTTCCCCTCTTTTTAGCCATGTGCTTTTATTATACTGAGGTGTGCTTTTTAGTGCAATGATTTACCAGTCCAGAAACAAAACAAACAAAAAATATTTACTAGAAATCGTTTTAATTGTTTTGATGCAAAATAAATTTTTATTTATTCTGAAAAAACATATATTAATACAAAAAGACGTAGGAGAGTGAACACATAGCTGCATTTATCCATTTTTAGTAATCCATTGGAATCGAAGATATAATTATAGTGTTCGAATGGTGCAGCGGGAGAAAGGCAGTTCATCCGCAAGTGTAGTTCTCCTCGCCGAGAGTTACCATTCACGTTTTTCTACTTTTAAAAAGTAGTTAGTGGGAGATCTACATGCAGTTTAATATTTTATTATCTTTTTTGTGGAATGGGGTGCAGTACACATACAAAAGAAAAGCATAAATATATGCATGCAAACGAAACTGCTTTTACTGCCCATTCATAAGATAAAGTGCAAAACAATAAATAAACAACAAAATATAAATGTACTGGATGCAGTTTCTTTTTACGTGTTATTTGTTTCTATCTACAGAGAGAAGAAGGAAGCTGGGTCGCGAAGGGCAGAAGCCCAATGCATGAACACCTTTTTTCCCTTTACTAAATGCGATGTCTATAAATAAACATTCATTCTCATTTCTAACACTTACAACTAAAAAATTCTCTCTACAAGTGAGTATTGTAATATTTTTGCTTTTTAAAAAAAAAGTATACACCATGATATAATTATCTTATGGTTAATATTTTTATTTTTGTTTTTCAGGTTTCTCATATATCAACTTGCATTAAAAAGCTTGGAGATCAAGGTAAATTTTAATTTGTTTCTTGAATGAATTTTGAAAATTTTAGTATCTGGAAAATAAATTAGAATTTGTATTCAATAAGATTAATTGAAAATATAATAATTTTGTACAGATATATTATGACACATGCATGCTTTTTATCTTTAAATTAATTACTTTTTATGCAAATAGTTTATTAAATTAATGCATGTGAATAATAATCTAATATTTACATGTATTTATAAATTTAAATAATTCTTTTATCAGAAATTAATATTGTTAAACAATAAAATAGTAAAATTGTTTTTTATATGTATTAAAATAAATGCAGTTTAAAGCTTGTGTTGAGTAAGTTTTCTATATTTTAAAGTTTTCTCATATATGTACATTCATTAAAAATAAATTCGAAAAATCAAGTTACAATTTAATTAATTTCTTTAATAAATTATTAAATTTTTATTTTTCATATTTTTCATATGCAATTTTTATATCATTACATTTTAATGTTTTTATATTTGATTTCAAATTTTCAGTAACATAGCTTTAGCAAAAGATTTATTGTTTTTTATATATTATATTTCTATATTATATGTTTTGATATATTTAATTGTAATTTTTATTATTTAAACATATAATTTATTTTATCTTACTTTTTTATCATCCAAAAATATAATATCTGCATGGTCTGATTGATCTACTATGTATGATCCGTTTGATCTTTTTCTCTCTTGCATAATCCGTCTGATCTGTACTTGTCCTGTTTGATCTGCATAATCTGCACCGCTTGTCAAAGAAAATGTATAATCTTCTCATCTCCGTAACAACCAAATTAAAATGAATCACATCTCGTCTTATATAAAATTTGAGTAATATATGACATGATTCAAAATGTGTACCATTGTTTGGCTTTAAGAGGTGAAATTTATTCTTCTCTGAAATGTAATTGTAGCTATATGTATATAATCTTACCATGGCATAACATTACTCATCTGGATCTACAAGTTTTAAGATGTGTACTTCGACTTAAAAGTGAGATAGCAGAAATATGTGTACACATTACCATAATATCACACTTTCTAGTTGGATAAATTTGCAAGTTTTAAAATGTGTACAACCTAATGATGTTCAAGTGTACACACAAATTTTATTATCATGTACAATGATTCACTTGAATAATAGTGTCCACGTTTGCGTAGACACCCACATGTAACACCAGTTTTTTTTGAGCAATAATAACAAACGACATGTGTAACATTTGGAAACTAATCATTTGAGATTGAGATACTTTTAACGAGATATTTAAACATTTGAGATATTCATGTACTTTATTTTGTGTCGGAATCAGTGAGATACTAAGGATGAGAACTCATTAATAATGTTGCTCTTATGTTGTATTTTTAAATTTTATAATTTACATAATTTATCAGAAACAATGTCGTTTGATAAATTAATGGTTGAATAACACTTTTGAAAGTTAATATATAAGCATGATTTTTAGAGTTCATATAGTAATTTTGAATTTTTGTTTAATCAGTATAAAATATGCACTATTGTAAAGTTCGGGAAAGAAAATGCACGATGTTTAAAGCTCGTGAAATATTTTTAAATTTTTATGTAGTTTGATATAGAATAGTAGAGTACGTAGTACTACAAAGTTCTTGAAAGAATAGGGTATGATGGATATAGTTCATGTTAAAATATGCACTTTTTCTCGTATATCAACGGTTGGATTCAGATAAAACGGGCATGCTTTCTACTAATTTAAGTCATAATAAGCACGAAAAAAATATATGGTACATCCAGGGGGGTACATCAAATGATCCTCACAAAGTCAATAATGGGACGAAATTTTGAAAAATAATCAGATACCATGAAAGAAATAAGGAGGGAAAACAGGCATGTTGGTGTAGAGTAGGTGTGTGGAAAAAACAACACATAGGCATCGTTTAATTGGTTTGGTGTATCATTGTCACATCTGAGGTAAACTATTTCAATGATGACAATGATGTGTTTGATTTGTGTAAATTTTTAAAATTATAAATATCTCCTTTTGATATAAATTTAGTAAAGTTATGCAGTTTTTATTCTTTATTTGGTTATAAAAAGTTAAACAGTTTTTATGATATAAAGAAAAAATCAAACATTTCGTGATCAACATTTAAACTACACACACATAAAAAACAGTTGTCTAAGCAATTAAAGTAATTATTGCATGAAAAAAAGAAAAGAAAAAGTAATTCATTGCGAAAGGAATCATCTAAATTTAAAAACCACCTAATAATAGAGCTTTAAAACACTCTCTTTAATATTTAAAAAAAAACACTTTGTTTAATACTCCCTCTGTACCATTTTAAGTGATGTTTAAGGTTTTTACACAGTTATTAAGAAAATACAAAATTTTATGCACTTTATCTTGGTTATATAAAAATCACATTAAATAAAACAAGTTTAACCAATAATAAAATAGTACATGATTTTGTAATTGGTCACAAAATTTGAATGACATTTAATTTTACCTAGAATAGTGAGAACATCACATATTATGGACCAAAATAAAAATCTTAGAACTTCACTTAAAGTGGAACAGAGGGAGTATATAGATTTAACACATGATTTCTACAGTTGGAGACTTCGGATCCCCTATATATTAAAATAGATGCATTTGTAATTAATGCATTGTATTTTCTGAATTTGCTGACGTGTCGTCTTCACAATCATTTAACATTTAATGCGTTTACACACAATTTTTTTTAACTACACTTGAAACAATTTAATGTGTTCGCATTCTTTTTTTTTCAATAAGCTATTTTGATTCATACATTTTTAACATTTGTAATAGTGAATTGAAATTATTTAAAATTCTCTTTGTACAACTACTGAATAATAACATTTAAAAAAAAAACATTAAGATTCGCATCAACTAAAATGCTCGAGTAAGAATGTTTTAGAAATTGAAAGTTTTATATCTAACCTGGTTTCTTGAAAAGAGACATGTGACAGATACGGTGATGAGTAGGGTCCAACACTATACTCCAAGTGTATAGATTGTTTCAAAATGTTACCTTTGGCAACTTTGATATCAAATATCGTCTACACAATTCATGGAGGTCTCTTTCAAAGTTTTCCTCGGGTCTATAAAAATAACACCTTATTGTTGGATTCTTTAGAGGAACTTGATAAGATTGAGAGGAGGAAACAGGTTGGTGAGAATGATGATGATGATGATGATGATGATGATGATGATGATGATGATGATGATGAGAATATAACTCTAAACCATGTTTTAAGGTCGTATCCATGGATGGCTAATGGTCTGAGCGAGAGTGACTACAAGGAATTTCTTTGGGAAGCTGATTGCACCAAGAGTTTTCTAAAACAATCGAAGTTAAAGGTAAGGGGTTAACTTCTAATGATGTTTTCGTATGTGATATTTAAATTTAATGTGTTTTATTTACCGTTTTAGATGAGTATAAGATCACATGAAGGACCTGATGCAAGATCAGATCGAGAAAACATGGAAAACATGCTATGCGGGTATTCACATTAACACTAATCAAAATTTACATTATTAAACTCAATAAAAACTAATTTCTATGAGTATAAATATACAATTTTTATATTATGTCTAAGTTCAAACAACAAAAATAATAATAGATTATCTTATATAAAATACAAAATCCTAAAATGTCATCAACATTGTTTGTACAAACAATACAAATAATATTGGATGTCCTTTTTCTTAAATTATTATTTAGATTTTATTTGATTTTGCAAGCATTTATAAACTTAAAAATGAAACTAAAATATTATTTATAATTATATGTATAATTATTTAAAAATTAAATCAAAATTATATATTAAATATATTAATTATTTTTGTATTTTCAGATAAAATATGATAGTTTATATAGAAATACTCAAAAACCGTGTCCAATGAGTAATTTTAGTTTTTTTGGTACATTTGGGTAGTTTGGGAATACCCGAACCGAATCGTGTAATATGGTTAATTTGAGTATGAACCAGTTTCAGATATATTAGTTATTCAGTTATTTTAAAGTTTTTTTTACATCAAAACTGAACCCACTCGAATCCGGAAGGACTCGACTCGAACCCGACTCGGAATTTTATAATACCCAAACGAGATTTAATTTTCAAACCTGAGAAATCCGGTATCCGAAAAAAAGACGGATACCTGAATACTCATACCTATTAAAAAGATAATAAAATCAATAATTTCATTCCGTGGAAGACACGGATTATTACCTAGTATATACTATAATAAGAAACGTTGCGTTTAAATTTACGAACACGAAACATTACGTTTATGGTAAGGTTTATTAACAAACTAATACGTGTTCGAGTGAAAGAAATGTTGGAGAAAATTGTCAACTCTACAGACTACAGCCCCCTCTATACATGAGACATTGATTGAGATCAATCGCACACCTTCCTGTCCCCTTAGATCTATATATGTAAACAAATCTTTAAGTACCGACTGTAAAAATGACACAATGTAAATGTCGATTTGAGGTGTGACATGTCTTGGTCATAAGTCCCAACGAAGACAGTCCCTTAATCTACGGTTAGGTGGTTGCTGCTCACCTTCCCGCTTACACTCTTGTCTCACCTCTTACTTTTGTATCTTCTGTTACATCCATCTTTCTTTTTTAACTAATAAGACACCCTCTCACAACCCTTTTTCAAATTTCTACATAAACAATCCACTGACTAGTTTACATAGATTTGCCGACCAATACTTCTAATTTTGATTTATGATAATCTAAAAATTAGTAAAATCCAAAAAGACCTGACGAAGGAAATTTGGTTTGGTTACTTTAAATTAGTCAAGCGTCTTTACATTCTCTACCACGTCACAGTTTACACAAACACTTTATTTATCGCTTTTAATATCACTTTTATAAATGAGACGTGAATTAGACTAAAACGATATAGAAAATTATTTAAACGTGAAAGAGCTTTAAGAAAGAAAAATCATACGTGAAAGTAGTCGAGTTATAAAAGAAACAGTATATTGACAGAAACCTAATCCCTACACAAAGTCTTTTTTTTTTTTTTTGTAACACAAAGTCAAATATATAACTTAAAAGGTTAAATTGGTTAAATAAATCAGCCCCACAAGCATTAAAAACTCCATTAAAGAGCATTATAAGACAGGACAAGAGTTCCACTCCAAACTTCAATTTTAAGTCTCAGTTCAATTAAGAAGCTCTCTCTCTCTCTCTCTCTCTCTCTCTCTCTCTCTCTCTCTCTCTCTCTCTTTGTAGTTTCATCGAACAAGATGAAGTCAATCCTAACCAGCACTTCTCTTGACTCATCATTCTCTCTTTCTAAACGTTACTTCAGTTGGAAGAAGAAGAAGGTTCAAGAACAAGACGAAGAGGAAGAAGATGAAGAAGACGACCACCACAACAACAACGAAGAAAAGATCTTGACCCGTTTCAACTTTTCCTCTGACCCGACCCGCCCAGATCAATTCGATACTCGACAGATAATGAAAAAGAAGAAGAAAAATACGATCGAGAAGATCCGTTACGCGCTCGGGTTCTCTCATTCGGGTCTGGGTTTCCGGGTCGTTGGTACATTATTCGGAAACCGTCGTGGACAAGTGTATTTCGCCGTGCAGGATGATCCGACCCGCTTACCCGCGGTTCTGATCCAGTTACCGACCCCGACGAGCATTCTCGTCAAGGAAATGGCTTCGGGGCTCGTGAGGATCGCTCTCGAAACGGCAGCGTTTAAGACGGGTTCCAAGAAGCTTTTGGAGGAGTCCACGTGGCGAACGTACTGTAACGGCAGAAAATGCGGCTACGCGGCGAGGAAAGAGTGTGGAGAGGCGGAGTGGAGTGTGCTGAAGGCGGTGGGGCCAATAACTATGGGTGCCGGAGTTCTACCGGCGATGGAAGGAGGGAATGAAGCGGTGGGGTCCGAGAAAGGTGAGCTCATGTATATGAGAGCCCGGTTCGAGCGGGTTATCGGGTCGAGAGATTCCGAGGCCTTTTACATGATGAATCCTGAGGGGTCAAGTGGTGGTCCGGAGCTTAGTGTGTATTTTCTAAGGGTTTAAGTGTAAGAAAAAAAAACACAAATTAGTATTGATTAATGAAGGTTGATATTTGACCAAGGAATTTAAGAATGTGTTTTGCTTTTGGGGGTTTTTGTTTTGACGGAATATTATCTATGGAAATGTTATTTCGTATAAATGTTTTACGAAAATCCATGTTTCTTTTGGCATATGTTAATGTTGATGTATCCTAATCAAACGCTTTTCTTTGTAATATAATTTTATTATTACTTATAAAACTATAAACTTATTTATCAAAAGTTAATTGAATGATTGGGAAAACTGTGAGTAAATATTTTAAAATAACTAAAACACAAAAGAAGAGAGATCTTATTTATAGGCGCTTCAGTTCTTGATTTAGGGGTTTGCAATTCAGTTTGTATCAAACTTGAGAGTAAATAAAATTAGGCGATCTCAAGCTATGCACACTCTTCTTCTTGTTTGCTTTTTTTTTCCAACTACCTTGTTTGCTTATAACGTGTAACTGAGTGAATTGGAAGCGATTTGTTTGAGAGAATGAGAGAACGTGAAAGCCATTCTTGAAAAAGAGAAAGTTGTTTCGTCATGAAGTTATAGTGGATTTTTCTGGAGAGATTTTTCCCATGATCAGACCTACGGATCCCAAACTTGTCATTCTTGCTGTTCTTTAATTTTTAGCTTAACTGGTCTATTCGAAGTTCCTAGTGTCTACAATCATTCTTTCGTACGAGTCAAGGAGTAAACCTCAGATAAACAAATGCAACTTCTCACAAATTGGATGATAATATACGGATAGCTACCTTTTGTTGTTGTTCCTGTTCTTTGGCTTTAGAGAGTGGAATAACAACCTTGAATCCTTCAGTATGTAGTACTAGACAGACAGAAGGAGACCACAGTCAAACTGGTTCTTAGTGCGATGGAAATGAACCATTTACTTCCCACTCGTCCCTCTAATATATAACACGACCTGTATACAAACTGCGACAGAGAATAAGTTACGTCCAGAATATAAAGATACGGTAGCCTAAGATGTGGGCCGCCTACAAGCCGAAAAGTTTCAATGGCCCAAAATCTTGAAATAATTCTTCTTCAACGCTCTCAGAACACCGGCAATGGTAATCTCATGATTTCATTTCGTAGGTAAACTTTTTAATATTATTTTATTATTTTTATTTCTTTTCAATTTTAGAAAAAAAGAAAAAAAAAAGGGCCAATCGCGGATCTCCACGCGGTGATGAAACCCGCACACAGTGATGAACCCAGCAATGAAACAATCCTTAGCAGAGGATTTTAAGAAGTTTTGATGACACAAAATCCAAAAATCATCATTTAATAATATTTTTTTTTTTGCTAAGGATTCTTGTTTTCTTACTATTGTAGGTGCTCTTAGATAACTTATTCAGAATTATGTTTTTGCTTGAATGATAGCTTAGCGTAAGCCATTTCATGAGCATTGCATCACCGTATCCTTTGTCATATTAAACAAAAAGGGTTTCGAAATTAGTTTTTCATGCTCTTCTTCAGTTTATGCATTAGAGTTCAAAACTATAAACACAATCTACATAGTAAACATTCTTTTTATTTATTCATCGAATTAATGTTTTTCTTTCAAATATAGGATCCGTGAGCTTGATGGCTAAGGGTTAAATTAATAGGTATATAATCACAAAATATCTATCCATTGACAACTATAACCCATAAGTTGGATTGGTCCATCCATTTTAATTCTCCAATTAGTTTAATTTTCCAAGAAGATTATGATATATTATAGAGAAGAGAAAGATACATACAATGTGGGGGAAAACCCAAGAGATGTATAAAATATACGTTTATTCTTCTAACGAGATATTACAAATAATATGTGAGTGAAATCAAATAAGATAAAAGAGCAAAAACATATAGTAAAAGGATCAAAACCTGCCAAAAACAATTTGAAGAATCTTCTAAATATATAGTATGATTGTCAAAAACCTACTAAACATTAAAAGAGAAGAAGATCAACTAGTCTTTGGGATCTTTATTGCGCCTTTTGGAAGGTCCGGAAGGTGGTACAAGCACCCGTTTGGACAAAAAGCGGAATGCACGACCTTTGAATCTAAAACCCTCCGTGAACTCATGTCTTGGTGATCTTGATATTGTTTGAGCTATCTCAATTTCAGAAACCTTAACTGTTCCACTCTTTGCCGCGTCGTTGCATGAATTAAAAACGAAGAGCATCATGACGAAATAAAAACTTACAAACATGGTTTTGTAAGAAAGATTCGTAGAGTTCGGAAAAAGAAGGCGCAGGAGGAGACACTGATTTAGCAACTAGCTAGGGTTTTATATATATAGAGTTTGATTATTAAAAGGTTTAGGATTCGAGTTGTATATATTATGTATCTATATTCATGAGGTTTAGGCTTTGAGTTGTATATATATATGCATATGTATCTATATATAGCATGTGTAAATCGCGGTACAAAGCAAAGCAAATTGAGAAGTGACCCGCAAGCAGTGGAACTTTCGAATATATTTTTAGGTTTATAAGGTCAACGGAAAAACAAACAAAAGTAAATAAACGAACACCATCAAGTTGTCTGTCAAAAATAAATTATCAAACATTACTATATATTATATGAAACGAGACATATATTTTTTTTTTGAAACACGATTTGTATGTATAAATATATCACGCTGTTCTAAATGAAAGACCACATTGTAATGTTTGTTTTACTTATAAAAATATAAGACATTATTTTGTATAAAATATAACGTATAATGTGAGAAGTGAGAACCAAAACAAACGTGATTGTGTAATGGTGTTAATACTAACTAGATTTTGACCCGCGCTTCCGAAGCGCGGGTATTATTTTTCACTTTTATAAAAAATATTATTTGTTTGTAATTATTGAATGTATTTATCTTATTAAAACTTTCTTTATAATAAATTCGACATATTAGAGTGCCTCTGGTAAACTATGTGTTTTTCTGACTTTATTTTATTCTCTTTTCAATCAATATATTTATTTGGCTTATTGTTAAAATAAATGATTTTAGAATATAACTGTACAATACTTTTACATTGATATTTTGTTTAAACAATGTGACATATTTCTATAATAATTAAATATCTACATTGTAATTTGTATACAATTCAACATATTTGTCTAATTGTTGTTAAAAGAAATGATTTTGAATTCAAATGTATAGTACTTTTATATTGTTTTTTCTTCAGGTCATATAATTTTTTAAAATAAATTTCTTTCAATATAAGCTATATCAAAAATTAGTCAACTAAAGAATCTATAAACAATTATTTACATAGCAATATAACATATTTATATATTAATTCAGTTTAATATATAAATTATTTATTACTGCCATATTTAAAATGAAAGTTTATTGATATATTTTTAGGTTCCTACAAACCAACCCGTACCGAAAATGATCCAACTCGAACCTCCTACGATATTTATAATATTCGAATGATATTTATTTAATTTAAAAATATAGGAGAAAAATATTGTGTATCACGAAAACATATATGATCAATTAGTGGTTTCCTAAAATGTAGTAAGTTTAAATGGATTTGCTGATTTTATTTGGATAGATATATTTTTTTAATAAAAATACAATCTAAGTTTCCAAACAATTTTTTTAACTACAATCCAAGTTTCCAAACAAATTTGTTCTTTATAAATGCTATCCAAGTAACCAAACACGCCAAATTTTTTTAATATTCTTATCCAAGTAACCAAACACACCAAAATTGTACTTCAGCTTTAATAAGATAGATTATGTTAGGTGCCAACAACAATGCAAATGATCCTTTGCGTCTTCAATTGTGAAAGGACATTAGTTTTTTTTGTCACTTGTTGCCTGTTGGATGAATATTAATTTAACCATCATTTTCCACAAAATCGGCAAGAACATAGCACCCTTCCGAAGCCGAAAGCCGGCGAAATAACAGATACCACCTGGTTACAAAAGTTGAAACTTACGTAAACCCCAAAAGTTAACATTGACTAAGATAGCTAACAGGCTAACAGCATGCAAGAAAACAAAATAAACTTCAAGAAGGGAAAAGCACATTGATACCGGACGCAAGATTGATCAAGAAAGCGATGCGGGACTAAATTAGTTGGGTTGAAAGCCAATATCGTAACACTATTCCACCATGGAACCACAAGCAACCACTGGTTCTTCAACAGAAACCAAGAGAGGACAACTCTATGCTACAATATTTTATATCCTACAATATTTTATACATAAAATATTTTAAAATCCACGTAGAAATTATTATAGTTTATACTAATGTATTTAGTAAAGAATTATGAAAAAATGTTTACTGTGATCTTGTATGAAAATGTTAATATTATTGATTTTATGAACTGATACAATGGGTGTGACTGAAGGGATTTACAATAACAGATGAAAGCAAGAATGTTAGGAATAGAAAATAAAAAGAGTACTAAAGAGTATAGGTTTAGTCCGCAAAGCTTTGATCCCCTTCTCATTTTTTTTTCTCGTTGGCTCTTGGCCGTCTCGAATTATGTATGGATCATGTTCAAAAAATATTAATAATATATTTAATGATGTAATAGAATAATTTTAAAAATTTTATAGTTTTATTTATATATTTGACGTCTTATTTTGAAATTATCAGCTCTATAATTAGTACTATATTTAAAAGTTTAAATTTTATATCCTAATTTATATATTTATTTTCAAAAATTCTTAATTTTTTTTTATTTTTCAATTCGAACCTTGTTCGACCGCTCTACTTGCACGTGCTATTAGACGGTCCTAGGCTCTTCCTTTATAGGTGCTGAAGGGTGGACGTCGAAATAACAACTACCACAATGGAAAAACTGTTTAACCTTAAACCGGAATCAAACACACAAACTCGCTGATATACTCCCCAACGAACTCGACGATGTAAGTTATAAAGTATGAATTTGCAGAATTACAAAGATTAGAAGAAGAACATAGAAAAATATAGAAGAAAGACATAAAAAATTGTTTACCCAAAGTTCATCTAGAATGGCTACCTTTTTGGGGCCGAACAAGAAACAATCTACTATAATCTTAATAACTCTTTGGACCCTTGTAATAATCCTTCTGAAGGAATAAAATGGTTGAGATCAACAAAGTAGAAATTTGGAACCGAGCTTTTGGAGATTGAAACATCTTGAGTAATGTTAAGTTTCCATCACGAAAAACTTGACATGATTCGAAGAAAATAGAAGATTGGTCGAGCATCAACTTTGTGGTCGAATAGCGGGTGATAAGGATCGATCTAAATTTCGAAGAACGAGGTTGTCGAAGAATTGATCGTGGGTGAACTATGAGTCGAATAAGCTACTTAACCATGTAAGACAATGTTTTAGATTGATCAGACGAACGTTTTGGAAGCATCACGTTTTTGGAAGTACGACATTTTAGAAGCACGACGTTTCTTAATCACAAAGCTTTCCGGACAGAAACATCGTGCTCTGAGATACCATGCAACTTCTAACCTTATTTAATGGAATTACCACGCAACTTCGCACAAGTTAGATGAAAATATACGAACATGAGAAATGGATAGCTACCTTTTGTTGTTGTTCCTGTTCTTTGGCTTTAGATAGTGGAATATCAACCTTGAATCCTTCAGTATGTAGTACTAGACAGACAGAAGGAGACCACAGTCAAACTGGAAGTTAAGATTTGGTCGACAAATACACCATGTTAAAATTCTTAGTGCGAAGGAAATGAACCATTTACTTCCCACTCGTCCCTCTAATATATAACATGATTGATCGGTATACAAACTGTTACAGAGAATAAGTTACGTCCAAAATATAAAGATACGGTAGCCTAAGATATGGGCTTACAAGCCGAAAAGTTCCAATGGACCAAAATCTTGGGTACTTAAATAATTCTTCTTCAACGCTCTTAGATAACTTATTCAGAATTATGCCTTGCTTAACTGATAGCGTTAGCGTAGGCTATTTTATGAGCATTTCATTCAGCGTACTTTCTGTCATATTAATCAAATAAGGTCTCGAAATTAGTTTTTCATGCTCTTCTTGAGCTTATGCATTAGAATTCAAAACTATAAACACTTTATAGAAAAGACATTCTTTTCAGTTATTCATCGAAAATGTTATTTATGATAGACATTTTTTCAAATATAAGATTAATCCGCGAGCTTGATGGCTAAGAGTTAACTTGATAATTAAGTATATAATTACAAATACGAAATACCTATCCATTGACAGCTATAACCCATAAGTTGGATTGGTCCATCCAATTTAATATTCCAATTAATTTCCAAGGAGATTATGAAATGAGAGAATGAGAGATACATAGACATACAATGGAGGGGGAAAACAAGAGATGTATACAATATACGTTTGTTTTTCCAACGAGATATTACAAGTGTGAATGTAATCAAATGAGAAAAAGAGAGGAAGAAAAAAACATATACTAAAGGATCAAAACCCGTTAAAAAATAATTTGAAGAATCTTCTAAATATATAGTACGATTGTCAAAAACCAACTAAACATTGAAAAAAAAAGAACCAACTAGTGTTTGAGGTCATTCACCGCAGAATTGTGCCTTCTGGAAGGTCCCGAAGGTGGTACAAGCACCCGTTTGGACAAAAAGTGGAACACACGACCTTTGAATCTAAAACCCTCCGTGAACTCATATCTTGATGATCTTGATCTTGTTTGAGCTATTTCAGTTTCAGAAACCTTAACTGTTCCCATCCTTGCCGCGGCGTTGCATGAACTAAAAACCAAGAGGATCATGACGAAATAAACACTTATAATCATGGTTCTGTAAGAAAGAGTCATATAGGGTTCGGAGAAAGCAGGCGCAGGAGGAGACACTGTTTAGCAACTAACTAGGGTTTTATAGAGTTTGGATTATTAGAAGGTTTAGGATTTGAATTGTGTATATATGCATATGTATCTATATTTATGTAATTCATTATATTTGATATCATTTATGTCGGTAAGCACATTTGTGTATGTGTAAATCGCGGTCAAACAAGAAAAACAAAGAAAATTGGGAAGTGACCCGCAAGCAATGGAGTTTTATAAATATTTTTTATAGTTTATAAAGTCAACGAATAAACAAATTAAATTAAATAAATCATATTATTAGTTGGACTTTACGTGGGAGGATGGTGTTCGTGATTACCTCAAGTTGTCTGTCAAAACTAAATTATTAAACATTACTATATATCATATGAAATGAAATATATTATGCGATTTGTATATGTGTATAAATATATCACGCTGTTCTAAATAAAAGACCACACCTTAATGTAGGCTTTAATTATATATAAAGATATAAACATTATTTTGTATAAAATATCATGTATTATGAGAGTACCAAAACAATACGTGATTGTGTAATTATGATGATGTTATTATGTTAGGTGCCAACAACAATTCAAACGATTTTAGTCAAAAAAAGAAAGAAAAACAATTTAAATGATCCTTTGCGTTTTCGATTGTGAAAGAACACTAGTTCTAATTATACAAGCTTTTTTTAATTATGCAAGATTTTTTCATGAGAGATCTGGAGAAGGCTTACGTCAATAATATAACTATTAAGTTTAGCACATATATATAAACGACCCAAATAATTGTTACAAAAGAAAGAAGTTAAGGAAAGTTCTAAAAAACCAAAAAAAATTAAGAAATTAATTCCGTTATTTAGGGTCACCAAACAATTAATTTATCGAAAATAATTAATTTATTCATAACATATACTAGTAATTATCTAGGGCAGATCATATTTAAATTATTTATTAGGCACCTAATCTTTTCTGTTATAACAACTAAGCACAACGTCCAATGAAATTCATTTGCCTAATACTTGCATGTGCCAGGTGGCGATTTCCGTGCAGGCAAACATTGCAAACTCGTGATTCTGAGCCGTTGGATTTCCGATCTTCCATCGGGGACATACATTCGCGTGGACCACTAGATTACACGATTATAATATGTTTGCATAACTACAGCCATAGGTTAGCGCATGATTTCATCTGAAATATTTTAGAAAATGTGCTAATGAATAAAGAAGCAACCGTGTTATACACTAATAAAAACAACCAAGTGCATGAATGCAACTTTAAGAACATAAAATATAATAAAACAATAATATACCTAGCATATGTCGGCCATATCGAATGTCACAGCATGGCCACGGAGTGCTTTACGCCACTTAAAGGTATCAGCAAAGGCTGACTCCGGGCCTAGGGTGATTACGGGCCTTCGGGCCTTGAACATCCTAGTTAAAAAAAAAATAATAATATACCTAGCATCTACATTTATATTGTAGATATATAAGAAAAGTTACAAAAAGTTTACAAAATTAAATCGCCTTACTTATATAAACCTTAAAGTTTAACGCACAAGAGAAGAGCCTTCATGCTTTCATGTCTTAGGCTACATTTGGTGAACACTAGAGGAACAAAAGCTTGGACATTTGTGTGTCTGCTAAAGTATATGACTAACTTTAAGTAATTATCCTAAAAGCAATAGCAAAAACTAAATCAATCACTTAAAAACTAGTACATTTTTAATCTTGAGAGTAAGCAAACAGTTCATATAACAAACCTCATCAAAGGCTGCATCGATCATTTAAAGACCAATGGGTGGACCCGAGGGACCTCCTTCGACTAGTCCACCTGGTAATACAATAGCAGGATGTCCCCCACGAGATTCACATTTACCACCTGCAACAATCTCATATGATACAAATTATATTTTGCGTAGTGAAAAAAAAAGGATTAAAAAAAGTTTAAATTAAGAAGCATTTATACCGTCATCTCACATTGATATCTCCAGCATATATTGCCAGTGTGTCATTTTTCTTTTCACCTTTCTTGTATGCAATTCTGATTTAACGCGGCTCTGAAATCTTTTTGATTTTGTGTAAAGATCATATATATAACCAATGCAATAAACCCGAAGATGATCCAGCTGAGCAATCACATAGTAAGCTGGTAACTCCAAGAGAGAATGAAGGAAGAGAGACCTGTGAAAAAGAACATGGTTACAAAGATAGATTTCACAACTTCTGTTTGATGTCTTTTATACAAAGAATTTGAGAGACAAAGTGACACCTCTGAGCCTTCTGATGAACCTCTAGATACACGGGTCAAGTCCCATAGATTCGCAACTACCTTTAACCAAAGATCATATCACTAAACCATCAAAAGCATTCAAATTTGATCGTTTTGATAGGACAAACTTGAAAGGTAGAAGTTTCATAAGTTAGTGTCCTACACCATGATGACAAGTTAATCCACAAAAGCTTATAACATTTTTTGCTCTGTTTTAGAAACTTCAACTTTCTTTTGAGAATAAACTCAAAAAGTAAACAGCAATCCTTTTGAAAAAACAAATAAAATTCGCAAGTAAATTTTAGTTATGTCTAAAATCATATATATAATGAGGGATTTTCCTCTCTTCTTAGAGGGTCCATGTCAGATTCTCTTTATTGTCTATGGGTCCCACGTCTTTACCAGATTCGTTGTTTGGTCTGACTGAACTCGGTTTGGTTTGATTATGAAGAAAGTAATAGTTTGGTTTGGGCTTCCATGTTTGGTTTGAGGATGAAGCAAAAAGCAAACTATTAAATGTGGCTTATTGTGTTTAAGCTGGGTCTGGGCCTCCGTCTTTGGCCTGATGAGTTAGTAAATAATAAAATGTTTTATTTTTCAGAGGTGTAGGGCTTCGTCGTTTCCTTCTTCCAGAGATGACTTCCCGTTTTTTTTACTTAATCTGCAAAGCAAACCTTTCCATCTCTTTGCATTCCCTGTCTTTCCATCTCTTTGCATTCCTGTCTTTCAATGTCTTATTTAATTTCGAAAATTAGTGTTATGCACATTAAACTCTGTAACCATTCGAAACTCTTAGTTTGTTGGTGCTGAAATCTATAAATAGGAGATGCCTGAGACTTGAATGAACGTTCGCAACCACTGTCAGTTTTTATTTTATATAAGAGCTTAAAAAATGTGAAAGATGACTTCCTCCGATGTCGCCGCCGCCGTTATTGCGCAAACTTCCTTCGACAATCTCCGACTGGGTAGATCTGGCCAGTTTTCGTCGCTCTTCTTCTCCGTTTTTGTGACTCCAGAAACAGTAAGAAGGAATCACTATGCTTTTCCTAGATGAGCAAGTTTTCTACCAATAAGCATATTATTTACGATTCCTTTCATGGGTTTAGGTGTGTACCAATGGTGAGGCTCCGGATTGGCCTTTGCAAGCTACTTATCTTATAAGTGAAGCGAGTCTTCAGAAAGGTTCTAGATGGTTTAACTATATCTCTGCTCTTCCGAGAAAACCTTACTCGCTTTTATACTGTTAACTTTGTTTTCGTTTTTTTTTTGGTTTCTGTTTACTGAACTTGAGAATATTCTTTCCAGTTGATAGCATTAGCCTCAGTTTTTTTGTGTACTGTTTTCAGGATTCGGACAAAAATTGATATGTATTTGGAAGCTTCACAGATTCAAGAGAACGGGCAATAGAAAGAATCACTAATATTGTTTGAACGTGAGATATTTTATTCTCTTTCCATCTCTTAACTGCTGTTTGTAGTGAAGAACTTTATCAAGTTCACGAACAGATAAGAACTGATATTGTTGTCTTCAGAAACTGTAATGTTTGATTATCTAATGCTACCATGTGTACTATATGCAGTGGAGCCTTTCTTTTGTCTCTATCAGCAACCGCACCAGTGGAACTAGCACCATCGCAAACATCGTCTACAAGGACGCATGCAATGAACTACCAGAAACAACCGGTATGTTAGCTCCCGCCTTTAGCAAACAATTTGCTTAAGTACTTATACTATTAAGCTTTGAAGAAATCACCAACGCTAGACACTGAAAACAACCATTACTTAAAATCCATAAATACTCTGTATAATAAAAACTGCCGATCACCTCTCGCCTCCTTCTATATTATACTCTGTATATATATATATACATATGTAAATCAGCTGAACTAAAAATTAACTCAACAGACAACAAATCAGTTCAACTAAAACTATACATCACGTACAGCAATTTAACAGTTTTCCAACTTTATTATGTAGGTATTGATGATGAAGGCCAAGATGTGGAAGAAAATCAGTGAGTTGAGCGTAACACAAATGAGCAAAGGTAAGCAACTCTGAACAATAAACCAAAACCTTACCTTTATAGATATATTACACCACTAAAGAACACAATCATACACAGACAAAGGAGAAAAAATCACACTTTTCCGACCTACACAAGGGCGGGAACTTCACAAAGAACACTTCACTTTTGTCTCATATGGATTTGAGCTTCCAGGCCCACCGTCAAGCAAATCAAAATAGTTAGTTTTCTAGGAATAATATAACTTCCTTGTAAGTCTGTCGATGTCCCAAACAAACTCATCTCACTTATGCAGAATGCGACAGAAGCATTTAAAAGTAATTCAATATCTTATTTTCTTTGATTTTTCAAACTTTATTATAAAATGATATTTATTAATCGCATGCTTCATTATTATTTTTATTTTTTTCTCAATAACTCGAGTTTAGTGACTGAAAATTGAAACATATGTTAGTTTCTCTTTTTTTACATTGTCTTCAGTTTGTGATGAAACGTGAAAAAAAGATTGTAAATATCTTTTTCCTCTTTTTTGTTCTTACTAATTTCTAACTGAGCTGTCTCCGCTGTGTCCAGTATGGAGTTTTGCTATGAAAACTATTGTCTACGTGCTTGATTTCTCCAACATAATAAAAAATCACCTATCGTGAGATGAACATTATTTACAAACAACACGAAAACACCAATCAAATGAATTTCCTGGACTCCCAAACTCAATTTTATTTCATTGCAACACTTGGAAAAGCATACACCACAGCAAAGAACGACATCAACTCCACATATGTATATAAAGCAATCCACAGCAAACAATCTTCTTCTTCTAATACAACTTCTAACACTTCTGCAACCTTTACAACTCTACTCTTACTCTACACACCACCACCATCAACAATTTGTAATCACACAACTTCGATTTTGCTAACGTCCCTGCGCTTGCGCGGGGCTTAGCCCCTAGTATACTATAGTATACTACTCTCTCTGTATCACATTAAGTGGTGTTTAAAGAATTTTTTTTGTTCCAAAATAATTGATGTTCTCACTATTCTATGTAGAATTTAATAGCATTTGAATTTTGTAACCAATTACAAATGCTGTCTTTTTTCTTATTGGTTGAACTATTCTCATTTAATGATATTTGTATATAACCGATGTAAATTTTATAAAAGTTAGTATTTTCTTAATTTATGTGCTAAAACCTTAAATATCACTTATAGTGATACAGAGGGAGTAATAAGTAATAACTATATCTAATTTCATTTTAATTTTTTATTAATATGGTATTGTTCGTTTAAACTAAGTAATTAAGTACTCCCTCTGTTTTTTAAAGATGTATGTTTTGGTGTTTTCACACATATTAAGAAAATACTTTAATTATACATCATTTTTAGAAATTATCAAATTCCAATGCATTTTAACCAATAGTCTTTCAATAAATTCAATCAATTTTATTGAAATTTGCAATTTTTGTATAGGAAACATAAAAAATATATATTTGTGAAATAATTTATTTTTCTAAAACATCTATCTTTAAAAAACAGAGGGAGTATGTAGTAGAGATTGACAAATGATCCAAAAATCAAAATCACATTATTATCTGACAAAGTTCGCTGCAAATTCTTTGTTTTTTTGAAAAATATGATAATCCCGTATACTGTAAATACTGGAATTGTTTTTGAAATGCTAATCACTAATAGAAAAAATATCATTATTGATGTAGTCTTCTCGGATTTTTGTATGCTTCTATGTGACATGAGCCAGTCATAAGCCAGTGAACATGTTTTAAGGATATGACACTTTTCTTTAAGAAAAAAAGGATATAAAACTAAAAAAAACAGCTGCAATGCATATAAATATTTGCAAAAAAATAATTTTTTTTTGGTCGAAGCAAAAAAATAATATAGCAACTCAAATCTTCAAGTCTTCAACTAACAAATCAATCAAATCAACACGATTCATCGTTTCAAAACTTGTACGGAGTTCAGTAAGTAAATTGTATAATATGCATAAAACTACATTATAATATGTAGAAATACAAAAGCAAAGAGGTCATGAACATTAAACTCGTCGCCAGGTTGCCAGAGGATGATTTAAAGTTTGTGAAAAGAAAGGAAATTCATTACTAACTTTACTATTTACCCGTACGGCTCGTTGTATCTTGTAAGAATCATTAAATAAAATATCATCATTGATTTTAGTTCCGGTTTCCAATAACCCATATTGGATCAATGTGTGGTTATAAAAAAATGCTCATACAGTTGTTCAGGAAAAAAAAAAGCTCCTACTTGGATTTGATTGAAAGTATAAAATCATATTGGTTCAGATAAGTATTAAATCAGAGTAGTTTGATCTGGTTCTCCCCTTGTTTGGGTGGAGTTGTTTTGGTTTTTGGTTGTCTAGATCAACGTCTATAGGACATGTGGTTGATCTGGTTGTACATTAGATTTATTGTAAAAGCTTAATCAATACTATGAATGCAATTTCAAGGGGAAAAAAGTATTAAATACGGAATAAACCAAGTTGTCTTGGTCTAGTGGTAAAGGGGTTTCGGCTGGAGTTTCTGCCCTGGATTCGATTCCATTTGACCACCGGAGCTAGCATTAAATCGCAAAAATACATAGGTTGTCGTCGGCCTCAGGGGGATTAGTCTTGAGCTTAGAAAGCCTTTGGATCACCCCCTGGTTAATAAAAAAAAAAATACGGAGTAGTAAAGAAAATACATGATACATAGAGAAATGCATTACAGTATTAAGCAGAAAAGCTGTTCTAATAAGGAGAAAAAATTGTCTTGTTTTAATGTTGAAACAAAAACATATATACTGAATTCTGTAAATTGACTAAATCATTGTAAATAAATTACAATTGTAAATAAACAAAACATGTAGTTTTGTAAAAGTCTGGTTTGTAATTGAATCTTTGTTCCCGGTTTACGGTTGAATTAATATAAATTTCTAATAATAAAAAAAATAAGAAAACTACCATGTTTCAAAGTCATAAAAATAAGTAATGTGTACAACGTGTTCGGTATGCAATCCAATTAACAAATGCACCATATTTCAAAAAAAAAACCAACGAAAATTCTTGAGCATTTTCTACACAGCCACTCTGTATATAGCTTTAATGTCGTAAAATCTTTTCAAAATTTCAACTTTAAACAACCAGACAATTAATTTTTCTTTATGGGTTAGTAGTAACTAAAAGTACGTGAGCCGCCACCTATGAACAAATAATTACTTAGGGAGGAGATATGAGACAGGCTACGTAAGAAGAAAAAGAGAGCTATAAATGATCGTAAAAAGCTTACTGCAAACCTAAACAAAAGTTAAAAAAGTAAAAGAAGTTTTCAGTCTATATAAAAAACCCTAACTGTCTCATCTTTAATTGACAGTAACTACTTTTTAATTTCGTAATTTATTTATTTTACAAATAGTCAATAAATCCTCTCAACGAAGAAGTCAGAAAATTCCAGGCAATACAAGGCTTTGTTTGGTTTGGTTTGTATATGTCTGTTTGCAACCAGTGACAGAGTTCTGACTTCTGGGACACCAAAGTTAGCTATATTTGGATATATATGCTTAAATGCTTTGCATCTTTACTTAAAAGCATTTAACATTTATGGTCACAACTAATCGATTCATACATAGGAAACTTTAAGATTCATTCACATAGTTTGGAGACGTATATAGATGTACGATTTATCTCTCAAGTGATATGCTGATCCGTGGCTGAAGAGCTTGTGCTGTGGTTACTTGACCAAAAAAAAACAAACGTTTTAGTTTATAAATAAGTACCTTACATAATAGAAAACACATACACAACTTGTTTTATATCAAGACATAGAGAGAAGGAACCAGACTTGTTGTTACATCCAAAAGGATTTGATGATTTTCTTAAGTGACTGACATCAAAATCTATCAACCAACACATCGATACTACAAAGCATCAAACCATCAAAAACATATTTATATCAATAATACAATAAGAGAAAGCCCCAAAAGCAAATCCCACATCAACCCATTTGACAACACATGTCTTGTAACCATCAAAGACATTGATGAACTTGATGACTCCTCTTTCTTAAGGTTTCTGAAAGTTTGCATAATTACCAAATCACCCTCTGTTTTCTTCATCTTGCAAGGCTTAAGACCAAGTGGAGGCACGTAGTTACTAGATTCTGACACCATATCGTACTGACAAAGATTCGGATTCTTCGAAGCCTTAAATCTTGTCCCCATCTTCTCGTAAAACTTCGTTGAGAATCTAAGCTCGCCCGTTAGATTGTTTCCGTGGATGTACAGAGCACCAAGACAAGGCAAAGTCTCCAACTCTTTTGATGGGACTGTACCGGTTAACTCGTTGTCGTTCAGACCAAGAAACCTCAATCTTTTCAGCTTGGTTAAACCATAAGGAATGTCACCTCTTAAACCCATCTTAGATAGATCCAAAACTACCAAGTTGCCCATACTCTCCCACTTTATCCCCATCATGTCATCAATATCCATTGGGTTTCCTGATAAAACCAGATCTGTTAAAGATCGAATCTTTTCAACGTTTTGAGAAAACCCACCAGAGATTTTGTTGTTCCTCACATCCAACAATGTCAGATTCTTCAAAAACCCTATTCCTTGTGGTAACTTCCCTTCTAGTTGGTTATTGCTTAGGTCAAGCTTAAGCAATGAAACCATCTCTCCAATCGTCGAAGGCAATGTCCCTGAGAAAGAGTTTCTACTCAAATCCAAGATCAATAGATCTTTAAACCCATTGAAACAATCTGGAATCGTTCCGGTGAACAAGTTTCCCGCAAGAACCAACCGTTTTAAGCTCGACAGATTGCAGAGACTCATTGGTAACTTTCCATTAAACCCATTTTCAAGAACCACCAAAGACTTGAGGTTTGTGAGACTTCCAAATGTTTCAGGAAGTTCACCAATCAAACCCGGATTGGATCTAAACTCTAGAGATTCTAAGCTATTTCCCAAGCTTGTCCAATCTCCCTTGGGTATTGTTAAAGACGAGGTGAAACAGTTGACGAACGAGAGAGATTTCAAGTGCTTGAGCTTGAACAGCTGTGGCTTTATCTCCAAACTTGCGGCGCAAGAAAGCGAGTTTTCATGAACAAGACCTAGGGTTAGCTCCGTGACATACCACAAGGCATCAAAGAGATCACAAGAAACACCCTGAAAATCCAAGAAAGTTTTGTTTTAAATTATTGAAAGAATATTACAGGAATTGGGTGGTGGGGCCAATCAATGTGAACATATATAATTGAAGCCAACCATATTGTAAAACATTTAAAAAACAGAAAGTGGATCTTATATGGAAATAGATATGCACTTTGACACATGGAAGCTTTAAAGTTTCACTTACTGGTTATGGAATTTTCAAAGTGGACAGACATTTTGAACATATAATTTATTCAGACAACTACACAACAAATTCTTTTCAAGATCTTCACAAAAAAATCAAGACCTCCTTAGACAACAAGAAAAAGATAAATCATTTTTTTTTGTCTTGGTTAAAACTACAAAAGAACTACATGGATTTAAGCATGAATCTGAAAATTAAAGAAGTAGAGGTGGTGATAAAACAAAACCTGAATAGGAGTCCAACCACAAGGCTCAGGATAAAGATCAGAGCCATTCCAAGAATCACCAACAAACCCTTGAATCGTTGAGTAAAGAGCTTCTCTATCTGATATCTCCATCGGAGCTCCGTCATCAGTTACCTCCGCTGATGATTCTCCGGCGATGCACCAACGGAAAACCAGAAATAGGAAGAAAACAGAGTGAATCCAAGACATTGTGGAAAAGCAGAGGAATAAGGTAAAAAACAAAGAGCTTTGTGATTTAGCTGTGTAACAAGTTTGGTGGTTTATCTCTGGGTTTCTTTTGTCTTATGGGATTGATTATTTATTGAAGAGAGAGCGAGAGGTCGTTGGGAGTCAATGGGTTTCTCATTATAGCTCCGAGCGTTACAAGAAAGAAAGAAATAAATAAAAAGAAATCGAGGGTCTGTAACGAGAAAGACATTTGGTTATATGTTGTTGTCTCTGTCACACAGGAAAGTAAATGTGGCATTTGCTCCCATAACCCATGCATGTTATTATACACGTATTAACCTTTTTCTTTGGTATTTCACCATGAAAAAGAAGAAGGCTGGTGTGGAAAATAATATGCAATGAGCACATAGATCAAGGCAGCCATTGAATTTATGTCTGCTTACTATTGACAGAGATTATCCTTTCTTATAGGTAGGCTAGGCGTGCAGATAACTAAACGGATTCTTTTTTTTTTTCCCATCTAGATTTTATATATATAAAGGACCGAGCCCAACAACACAAACAAAGTACAAACCCATGACAAAAAACCAACAATGTCAGCAGCCCTAATACAACGAACAAGAGAACATGATTAAAATGGGCTAAGCCCATACATGAAAAGAAAAGCAAAGCTCTTGTCCGTAACCAACGTCGACACCGTCGACCATCTTCAAGCATACGTGTCTCCATCTTCAGCACAGAGGACACGTGTCACTCAGTCCCTTCATCTTCTCAAACAGCCGGCGACCTCACCGGAGATTAACCGTAATCGCCTCTGAAAAGCCCACATCATCGAGTCTTCGGACCACACCGAAACCCATGAGATACAACCAAACTTAACCGCAAAAGCCTTTAGCGAATCAATCGTTATCACGAGATCTCCTCCGCCACCGTTTGAGCCCAAACCAGAGGAAAAGACTTTGCACCGAACCTCACCATCTTCACCACCGAAGACATCTCTCCTCCTACTATGAGGATTCAACCGCCAAGACCAGAATGAAACCGCAAGAACATGAATACAGCTAAAAATTAAAATCAAACCCCATGATAGATCTAGGGAACCAAAAGCCGATGGTGAAAAGCCAAGAACGCCTTCACCCTTCGGACAACAAGGCCGACGACGATGGAGCTTCAGAATCCTCCACCTCCCGGAATCTTAGCCGGCGGCGCAGAGCTGAGGGAGCCTCCGCTCCCCGGAAGCTTAGTCGGCGACGGCGGAGCTAACGAAGCCTCCGCCTCCCGGAACAAAAACTGACTTGAACAAAGACCGTCGCGACTAGCCGCCGCCCAGCTTCCTCACCCCGAATCCAGAAAAGGAGAACTGCCACCGTTAGAAGCTCGCCGTAAGCAAAGCTAATCCCAGAGCAAAACCCTAGCCCATATCCGGAAGTATATCGGATAGGACAACAGATCGAAGCACACGGAGAGAAATCTAGGCAGGAACTCTAAGGAAGAGAGCCACCGGCGCCGGCACGCGCTCGGACGCACGGCCGGACGTCGGGGCTTCTCTCAAACGCGTTTCTCTCTCTTGTTTCTGCACGTGCACCATATAACTAAACGGATTCATATCTTTTTTTGTTTTTATTTTATTTTTGAGTTCTTGGACTCAGCCCCTCCTACATGGTCTTTAGTTATAAAGCTTGATTCGGTTACAATAAGATTTGGTTCAGATTATCAGATATATTTTAATATCATTTTGTATAAGACTCATTTTGGACTGAACTCATTTAAAATTAGGTAAATACGTATTTTGAGTTCTGAGTATTTCGGAATCGGATCAAATTCAAATGATATTCAAAATCTAAAATAGTGTTTTTCAAAATTCATATCAAATACGTCGGAAATGAAAGAGATTATTTGAAAAATTAACTACACCAAAAAAAAATAGAGAAACAAAATCTTATTATTGTATTGACTATTGAGTAAGAGGAGATTGGAGAAGGATGATGATAAACGAATAATAGCATAATAAACCGCTTATCAACGGGAAAATGGTTCTTTTATTCCCAGACTATTTCAAATCAGTAATTTTAATCCCCATCTATTAGTTGCTTAAATTTAATCCCCATCTTATAATTGATTGTGCAAATTTAGAATAAAAAAGCCAACTGTTAACTCTTAGTTAAATATCGTTAAATATAATCTAAACGTGATCACATTTTTTATTAAACTCTGAAATCCCCAACTAAACGTGATCACATTTTTTATTAAACTCAAAAATCCCTAAACTAAAACAAACCCTAATTGACGAACTTTCACTAATTGGTTATTCTCCTCTGCGGACGACGAGCACGGACGACGAGCACGACGAGAGTCCGGCGAGAACTCCGACTATGGATGGAGAAGAGACAGTCAATGTCGGTGAAGGAGAGATGACTCTGGGTGAGGAAGCTGTTGGTGATAAACATGTGAATGAAGAAGAAAGTGTTGAATCAGATGAAAATTCTTCACTTGAGGGAGATGATTGTGAAGTTATAGTGGAAGATAAAGCTGGTTATAAGGAGTCTGATCCAGTTCTGCGATCAGATGAGAACGAGTTTGTCGATAGAAGTTGGTGTGGCAAAAGATATATCTGCTTATTTTGGAGAAGCCGCACGAGACGATGGAAATACAAATGCAAACGATGATGGTTATGACGATAGCGGAGATGATATTTGGAATGATGATCACATTCCAGATCCGTTATCAGATGATGATCGTGATGAGGAAGAAGAAGGTAGGCAATTCAACTATGGTCCTGATGAAATCTTAGCTCTAGAAAAGACATTTAACAGCGCAGAAGAATTCAAGTATGCGGTTCTCAAGTACTCTCTAAAGACTCAGTATGATATCAGATTTTACAAGTCATCTTCTGATAGGCTTGGTGCACAATGCACAAAACATGACGAAGAGAAGTGTCCTTGGAGAGTATACTGTTCTTTTGAGAGAGCCAGAAACAAGTTGCTGGTGAAAGTCTTTATCAATACACATAATTGTGTAAGATCGGGTTACACAAAGCTCCTGAAGAGTGGGACTATTGCACAGCTTTATGAGGAGAGGCTTAGAATTAATCCCAAGATCAGGGCGGTTGAGATGGTTGCTGAGATAAAGCGAGAGTATAATATGATTGTGGGCGACGAGCAATGTCGAAGAGCTAAGTATCTGCTTTCAGTGAAAAGGAAGGCTAGACATGAAGCTCATTTTGCTAGGCTTTGGGATTATCAGGAAGAGGTTCGTAATTCAAATATGGGATCAACAATGGAGGTTGAGACAATTCCCGGACCAGTACCTGGAAGCAAGCAAAGATTCCATCGACTATATGTTTGTTTCGAAGCTCTGAAATCATCTTGGAAGCAGGTATGTAGACCCATTATTGGATTGGATGCAGCTTTTATGAAATGGGATATCAAAGGGCAAATGCTAGCTGCAGTTGGTAGAGATGGAGATAATAGGATATTTCCTATAGCTTAGGCTGTGGTTGAAGTTGAGGATAATCCTAACTGGCTATGGTTTGTGCAACTTCTGAAAAAGGATTTGTGCCTTGAAGAGGGAGCCGACATCACAATAATATCAGACAAACATAAGGTGAGTCTCAGTTTGTGTTTACTACTTGTATATGGTTTGTGATTTTTTGTGTTAATAATATTTTTTTTTGACAGGGCATACTAAATGCAGTTCATTTAGAGCTTCCTAAAGCTGAGCATAGAATGTGTGCTCGACACGTTCTACAAAATTGGAAGAAGACAAACAAGGACATCGAACTTGAGCGTTTGTTCTGGAAAATAGCAAGAAGTTACACACCAGCAACGTTTAGGAACCATTTAGATGCACTGAAGAAGTATAATGAAGGGGCGTATAACTCTCTTCAGTGTACTGGTCCAACAACTTGGTCTCGGGCATTCTTCAAGCTTGGTTCGTGCTGCAACGACAACCTCAACAATCTTTCTGAGTCGTTCAACAGAAGTGTTAGAGAGTCAAGGAGGAAGCCACTTCTTGATATGCTAACAGAGGTAAGGCGGAAAACTATGGTAAGAAATGCAAAGAGAACTATTTTGACTAATAGGTGGAACAAACGGTTCACACCAAGAGCTGATAAAGAGATTGAGCTTAACAGGCAAAAAGCTCGAGATTACATTAGATATATGACCACAGGACAGGTGCATGAGATAGAGTATCATGATGAAGCTTACAGAGTGAACATGGAGGACAAGACATGCGGTTGTGGCTATTGGCAATTGAATGGACTGCCTTGTATGCATGCTATGTGTGTTATCACAACAACAAGGTTAAACCTCAATGACTATGTATCTGAATATTACTTGACCTCCAAATGGCGCCAACTGTATGCTAGTGGTATGAAACCTGTCCAAGGCATGAAACTATGGCCACGGTTAGGACGGTTACCTATTCTACCGCCTCCTTCAAGATTCAACAAAGGAAGACCTAATGGGTATGCTAGAAAGAAAGGTCCTCATGAGTCATCTTCTAATCCAAACAAGCTAACAAGACATGGTCGTGTGGGGACATGCTCAAACTGCCGGAAAGAAGGTCATAACAAGACCAGATGTCCTAATCCAAAAGTTGGTCCTCCGCCTAAGCGACCTAGAGGGCGTCCAAGGAAAGAACAGGTTTGTAATTGCTATGTCTAAGTTTTTGCTTAATTTAGGTTGTTTCACTGTTGTTTGGTTGGCTGTAGGGAGACTCTACACAGCTTGAAGAAAGAGCTTTGCAAAGATCATCTCAAGTCCAAGATTTTCAAGCACCACAAGGATTTGGTTTCTCTTGTTAACTTGTGTTCTTCAATATTTTGTAAAACGTAAATCAATTTTTTTATTTGATGTCATCTCTATGTTGGCTGTGTGAAACATGAATCTTTGTGTTAGGATTTTATGTCTCATTGTGAGAAAGTTTATGTCCAAATAAATCTTAGTACGGACATGGAAGATAATTCAAAAGCAGGTCAAGTACAACATAAGATAAAAGAAACAAGAGAAACTTGCGACAGAAGAAAGACATACAGCTCTTAAAATAAAACAGTGGGTACAGAAGATGACAACGAGAAATCCGTGTCTGTCACACTCTAACAGGGAAAAACAGAACCGTAGATATAAAACTAATCCAGAAGAGAGCCCTGATACCACAGCCACAGAAACCGAAGGCGGAACAAGACCCTTCAATGGCAAGAAGAACCCTAAAGACGACGAAGAAGAAGACGCTAAGGTTGTTAGTTTGTAATTGAGTTCTTAGTCATATGTTATTTAGGAATTCGACCAAAAAAACACTGAACATGGCGAGAATGACCAAAAGAAATATAGACTCGAGACTAACCAAAAAAAGTCTGAACTTTTGTTGACTTTTATCAGTTTATTAAGAATCTTTGATTGACC
This sequence comes from Raphanus sativus, assembly GCF_000801105.2. Taxonomy (NCBI): domain Eukaryota; kingdom Viridiplantae; phylum Streptophyta; class Magnoliopsida; order Brassicales; family Brassicaceae; genus Raphanus; species Raphanus sativus. The sequence goes on along the minus strand of NC_079514.1, from coordinate 14,118,639 downwards.
GACCAGATTAAGGCACCGTTAACTAACAGTTAAAACGGTGGTTAATCAGTCGTTAAGTAAAACGACGTCGTTTTGAGATGGAATGAAACGACGTCGTTTTACCTACTTTTATTATCAAAAATATGTTGTTCGTGTGGGTCGAACCTGAGAACTCACGGCCAAATGACGAGGCTTCTTGCCACTAGACTACTGTCACTTTTAAAAATATCCATAACATGTTTTGTTTTATTGAGTATCAAACAAATCTAGAAAAATCTAAATTCTTTTTAAAAAAATTCCAAAAAATCTTAAAAATTCAAGAAAATTCTGAAAAGTAAAATTAAAATTGAAATTATAAATATTTTTTTTTAAAAAATCAAAACATTAATTTTTTTATAAAAATTAATGTATCTAAGATCATTTGAGCATTTTATCTTAAATACATTAATCATACAATTTTTTTTTATAAATTAATATATTTGTGATAAAATATAATAATACATATGTTTTTCATTTAATTATTATCATATTTTAGAAAAAAACATTTGTGATAATATCATTTGTTTATTGTATCTTAATTATCATTTGTCTATTTTATCTTAAATACATTATTCATACTAAAATCTATAGTGAGATAAATATCATTTTTATTTTATATTACATAAGTTAATTTATTTAAAAATATGTTTCAAGTTTTTTAATCATTAAATTTAATTCGTTGCATTTTTTAATTATTTTAGATTTTAAAAAAAAAATTTAATGTATTGATTTTTTAGAAAAAACTTATTTGTAATTTCAATTTTAATTTTACTTTTCAGAATTTTCTTGAATTTTTAAGATTTTTTGGAATTTTTTAAAAAGAATTTAGATTTTTTTGAAATTTTTAATGTATTGATTTTTTTTTTAAAAAAACTTATTTGTAATTTCAATTTAAATTTTACTTTTCAGAATTTTCTTGAATTTTTAAGATTTTTTGGAATTTTTTAAAAAGAATTTAGATTTTTTTGAAATTTTTAATGTATTGATTTTTTTTTAAAAAAAAATTATTTGTAATTTCAATTTTAATTTTACTTTTCAGAATTTTCTTGAATTTTTAAGATTTTTTGGAATTTTAAAAAAGAATTTAGATTTTTGAGATTTGTTTGATACTCAATAAAATAAAACATGTTATGGATATTTTTAAAAGTGACAGTAGTCTAGTGGCAAGAAACCTCGTCATTTGGCCATGAGTTCTCAGGTTCGACCCACGCGAACAACATATTTTTGATAATAAAAGTAGGTAAAACGACGTCGTTTCATTTCATCTCAAAACGACGTTCATTTAATCATTCTGTAACGGTATATTTAATTTGGCGAGTTAGTGATAATTTTGTGTTTAATTTGGCGAGTCAGCGATAATTTACTGATTAAAGTTTAAAGTCAAATATAGTTCGGTGTTTTTTTGGCCAGCCAATATGTTCGTGTTTATTATGGCAATTCGTGCAAAGTTCATGATTTTTTTGGCCGAATTCCCTATGTTATTTAGTTATTAAGTAAGTTATAATGTTGTATCAAAAGGTGTGGGTAAGAGTCGTGACTTTAGATTGGAGAGTTGTGTCTCTTATTCCAAAAGTCACAATGTTTAGTCAATTGTTATCAAACCTATATAAGTGTATCTGTGTTGTCTTAATAAAATTAATAAGTTTCAGTGTTATCTTTATCGTTCTAGAAACAGAGCACTATTACTCTGTTTTTCGTTCTAAAAAAACAGAGCACACAAACGTAAAAGTTTTTATATTTGTGTTCTGTTTTGTTCAAGAAGAAACAATTTCTTTTAACAAAGGTTAGGGCATATGTTAACGGACACAGTCAGGGGGGTCAACAACTTGATTATAAGCGATAGTCCAATGCAACAGAATGATCCAGAAGTTCATGTGAGTTTGGTTGAAAAAGCAAAGCAAAAGGCTGAAACTATTAGTCCATCGGAGATGTGGTGGAGAAAAAAAACGGTGACGAAGAAGATGAAGTATGAGCATAATCTAATTACTAATTTTCAATGAGAGTTCGTAGTTTCTCATTGTCAATAATATAGAGGAATCGATTTTGAGGAGTTTCTGAGTTTTTACTAATCAAAAACGCGATCACGTTTACTTTACAATTAACGGTGTTTAATCAAAAGTTAACAGTTGACTTCTTTTATTCTAAATTTACGCAGTTAGTTATAAGATGGGGACTAAATTTACGCAACCTATAGATGAGGATTAAAATTGCTGATTCGAAATAGTCTGGGAATAAAAAAGCCATTTTCCCGCTTATCAACACATGTGTTGTTTGAATGATACACGATTAAACCGAGATGGTTGAAACTATAGCGGAAAATAAACGCAAACCAAAACCCTCCGGAGGGAATAGATTCTCTGTAGCAGCAGCATCTCTTCTCACTCAAGTATTCACCCAGAAAATAAAAACCCCAATATGCTCATTCTCGATTACAAAGAAGTCTCACCAAATCAAACCCAGCCTTGAACTTCACAAAAGCTCCGAGATTCCAAGTCGTTGCCTCATGGGTCTCTCAAGCTTCCAAAGATAAAAAAATGGTGGATGACCCTCTTCTCCCTCAATAGAGAAGTAAACAAAAGTTAGTATCCAGTTTCGTATTGTAAATTGATTTCCATCTTTTTGGTTTTGTTTGGGGTTTAGTTTGAAGGGATGGTTTAGTCTGAGAGTGAGGGGTTATGTGTTTCGTTGACAGGGTTTAGCAATCCTACTTCTTCTTCTCTCTTGACGGATGAGAAGAAACTCTCTGCTTCTGAGGCAAACTCGGAAGACGTTGACTATATGTTTCAGATACTACTGTTGACATGACATGTACCTTCTCATCGTAACTTTGTTTGTTACAATTTGATATAGCCAGTCTTGATTTCTGTCTTCCTCTTGTTTACTTTAGCATTTACCGTGTCACCCACTCCGGTTTCTGTGGATGCTGCTCAATAAGAAGCAGTGGCCGTTTTAAAGAAACTATTAAGCTTTTTTTTTTACTCTCGTACAATTAACTTAAACTTTAAGCATAAGCCTCTCAAATCATATGCTATATAAATTGAGCAGCTCTGGACATGAACATATACCTTGCAATTAAGTTGTTTAGATAATTGAAGAGGAAGTAGTTGCGGATGAGTTGTGTACTAGACGAGAGAGTATGCTAGATGGCTAGTTTGTTCAAACATGTAATTAGAGAGGTAGTAGATGATACTTCTTGGGGTAAAATAAACAATTTTCCGGATATGACTTACCTGTTTATGTATAATTTAAAAAGATGTTTTCTTTCTTGCCTTTATAAATCCAAAGCACAGGATTGTACCAGCAGTAGCTTTATCTGGCGCTTCGATTCCATCATTTGAAGCTGTGAATAAAAGACCCCTGACTTTGAGTACATACAAAGGTATGGCATTTCTAACTGGGTTTACTAGTTTGTTACCACTTCTTAATATGTTTCTATTGATTTTTTATCCTGAAAGGTACAAAGAGGATTTAGCTTACTTCATCTGCTATTGTATTTTGTTTCTTTCTTCATTGATTAACTAGAAAGCTCAATTGGAGTGTGATTTCCATCCAGAAACTATGGAAGAGGTGTAATAAAGGTTTATTTTTAAACATTTTTGTGCATAACGGTGATTGCTTTATCAGATACTTTTTAAAAGCCTCACTTGTTTACAGTCTAGATATCAAGGACAAAGGTAGATTATATAGATACAAAGACTATCAATCCGGATATAGCCCTCGGATTCTTCTTGGACTTGAATTACTGCTTGATAAAAGATGTATTCTTGAAGCTGAAGTCGAAGCTGTTCGAATTCTCGTGTAAAAAATGATTAGTAAGTAATAAACTCAGTAGACCCTGTTTTAAAGCATTGATCTTTGGAGAACAGCTTCATCATGAATGAAAACGCAGAACTTGGGTAGAGGATGAAGCTAAAGCAAGCCAAGCAAGAGCTAAGGTTCTTGAGGAGGCAGGAAGAAGATGAAAATGGAATGACCATTATTCATTCATCTTCAGATTGTACAAAAGAGAAACAGTTATTATGAATTTATGAATGTTGAAAATCTGAAAATAACCAAATCCATATACTTTGGTTTATTTGGGAAAGACATGTCCCCTTGTTTTAAATTTGAAAAACCAATCTTTGGTTTCAAAAGAAATAAAGTTTAGAATAGAGTCACTACAGAATCATTTTGATACTATTCCCACTCACAATGTCTCTGAAAATTCAAATTTTGAAGAGCGATTTACAGAACAGAACCCGTTAAAGGAATGGAATCTATGGAATCTTCACGACATTGTCAACTATCAAAAGCCCACCAACGGACAGTATCACCAACCAAAGGGACAGATCTCTTCTTCTTCATCTTCCTCTTCCCTAATCTGAAACCTGGTAAGCTTCTCAAGACTTTCATCTTCCATTTCAAGAACTGGGTTTACTTAAAAATCGAATCTTTTTGAGTTTTGTCTGATCGAATCCACTTCAACCTCCTCTAGACATTCTGTTTATCATAGGGTTTGACTTTCGTAGTTACAGTCAGATGAGTACTGGGTCATACATAGTTAAAAGTTACGTTACGTCTTGTGTTTTAGAAAAGAAAGTTTCTCTACTCTTTTGATGATTTTCCAATTTTTTTTACACCAACAATTAAAAGCTGTTCTTGTCTTTGGTGAGCTGTTGACTCCAGAAAATTCCTCTGCCATACCATAAAAACAGATACTTTGGTAATGTCTGAATATACGGAATCCATTCTCTCCACTTGTCCTAATCCTCACTGGCACATATCTGAATCAAAATAGTGTTTATCTTCATCCTAATCTTTAACTGTTTTATGCAGATTGGTAAAAAAAAAAGAGAACCAGAATCTACTGAAAGGTCTAATATGAGTTTCCACACCATATCATGTAAGATTCTTTCTTCTATTATCTCTTCTCAGTCTCACATAGAAAAAGAGTTATGTTTACTTAGATAAGGCTAAAAGGGCAAAAAACAATCTATGGCTGAAGTAACTGTTTCTTTTGAGAAGATAATGAAAAGGCCATTTTTAAAGTAGAACCTCAACCTCTCTGTTTTCTTGTGATTGGTTACTGCTACGTAGCGTACCAACAAACCTCTACTTGGTACTGGTCCCATAAATCACAACATAATCTCTAAGAAAACGTTTTTTTTTTTTTGAGATAACTAATCTCTATATTGAGTAGATTTGTGTTTAGTCCACCGCTAGTTTGGTAAAGTGGTTTGACACAAGAGACAAAAAGGATAATTTTTCAGGCAATTATTGAGTGGTTTTTTCTAACGGCTGCTTAGATTCACATATGTACTTTAGCTTCTTGGTCATTGCTTTTAAGAGTCCATCTATCAACCAAACATGTCTATTTCCTCATCTGTCTTGTGCTAAATAACAGCCACTATTTAATTTATTGAAGATTTTTTTGGCTTTTGATGCATGAGAGGTCCATAAAGCTGATAAGATTGAATTTTTTTTTTCTGATGATAAGTCTCTTCTTTTTTCTTTGGGTGGACATAGTTGTATAAACTTTTGTCAGTATCTGGAAGTTTCTCTTACTGCAAATAATATGTTACAAGGTTCATGAACTGGACTGGGACTAAAGTTTTTCTTGGAGGAACTATGGATTAAGTCATTACTGGTAGTGTATCTTTTGGAGAAGATCTGTAGATGATACGTAGAAGAGAGTTTATTCTCAATCCAAGGCTTTAATATATGATTGTGCGGGTAGGGTTTGTTGTTGCTGCTTCTGTTGCAGCAGTTGCTGTTAAGCAGCTCAACCGTAAACCCTCCAAACCTAGCAAACCATCAGGTACACAAAGCACACGAGTTTCTCCATTTGATTGCATTTATAGATTCTCTGACTTTGTTTTGTTTACTCTTAAGAAAATGGCAAAGGAGGTGATACAGAACCGGCCGTGTCTCCCAACAACAATCTCAATGATAAGAGTGTAAGTGTACTTACCAACAGTGTTCTTTTTGTTTGTTTGTTGTTATTGTCACGTTCTTGATAGATGATGCTTTCAGGTGGAAGAGGAGGAAGAAGAAGAGGTGAAACTGATCAACAGCGTGATCAATCAGAATCGTGAAAGCTTCTCAGATTATTTAGATGCTGAGATTGAAAATCTTTTATCCGGTGAGATCGAGTATCCGCTGCCTAGTGATGACAACAGCTTGGAGAAAGCAGAGAAAGAGAGGAAGTACGAGAGCGAGATGGCCTATAACGACAGCGAGCTGGAGAGGCTGAGACAGCTAGTCAAAGAGCTAGAAGAAAGAGAAGTGAAGCTAGAAGGAGAGTTGCTCGAGTATTACGGACTCAAGGAGCAAGAATCTGACATCGTTGAGTTACAAAGACAGCTCAAGATCAAGACCGTTGAGATAGACATGCTGAACATCACTATAAACTCTCTCCAAGCAGAGAGGAAGAAGCTTCAAGAAGAGATCTCGCAGAACGGTGCAGTGAGAAAGGAGCTTGAAGGTGCGAGAAACAAGATCAAGGAGTTGCAGAGGCAGATACAGCTCGACGCTAACCAGACGAAAGGACAGTTGCTTTTGCTTAAGCAGCATGTGTCGAGTCTGCAGATGAAAGAAGAAGAAGCTATGAATAAAGACAATGAGGTTGAGAGGAAGCTAAAAGCTGTGCAGGAGATGGAAGTGGAAGTTATGGAACTCAAGAGGAAGAACAGAGAGCTTCAACATGAGAAGAGAGAGTTAACCATTAAACTTGATTCAGCAGAAGCAAGAATCTCAGCTCTTTCAAACATGACTGAGGTAAGTGTAATCATGGTTCTAAAAATTGGTGTAGGCTGCAACTTGGTTTTATCTGAACTATTTTATTAAAATCTTATTTATATTACTCAAGTCGGTTTAAATTATTCTAAATCGGTTAAATTCGAATCTAAATTATTCTAAATCTTTGAAATTAAACAACAATGTTAGTAATATCTACTACAATAATTTTTTTAACTTTCTTTTGTTTTGTATAACTAATTTTGATAATTCATAACAATAATTTTATAATTAAACCCCAAAACTAAAATATTTTATATAAATTAACAATATATATATAATAAATCAATAATTAGTTAATGTTTAGACCCTAAGTAGCTTAGTCCTCAATAAAGCTCATAGTTATTGCCTAGCTATTTCTTGAACATTGAGTTGAGTGTAATGATTCCTGCTTTGTTCTGTCTGAAGAATAATGTTCCCGTCTCTTTTTTTGCAGAGTGATAAAGTGGCGAAAGTAAGAGAAGAGGTAAACAACTTGAAGCATAACAATGAGGATTTGTTAAAGCAAGTGGAAGGGCTTCAGATGAATAGGTTCAGTGAAGTTGAGGAACTTGTTTACCTCCGTTGGGTCAACGCATGTCTACGTTACGAGTTAAGAAACTACCAGACACCAGCCGGTAAAATCTCTGCACGTGACTTAAGCAAGAACCTAAGCCCCAAGTCCCAAGCCAAAGCCAAACGGTTGATGCTGGAGTACGCTGGCTCAGAGCGTGGACAAGGAGATACGGATGTAGAGAGCAACTTCTCTCAGCCTTCGTCTCCTGGAAGCGATGATTTCGACAACGCTTCGATGGACAGTTCAACGAGTAGGTTCAGTAGCTTCAGCAAGAAACCGGGTTTGATTCAGAAGCTTAAGAGATGGGGTGGTAAAAGCAAAGATGATTCAAGCGTTCAGTCATCTCCTTCGAGATCGTTCTATGGAGGATCACCTGGAAGACTTAGCGTGAGTATGAATAAACAGAGAGGTCCTTTGGAGTCTCTGATGATTAGAAACGCAGGCGAGTCTGTGGCCATTACTACGTTTGGTAAAGTGGATCAGGATACTACTCCTGGTACACCTGAAACTCCAAATCTTGCGAGAATCAGAACGCAACAGCAGCAAGCTCCTCCTTCTCCTGGTGAGCCTTTGAATAACGTTGCGGCGTCGTTTCAAGTGATGTCTAAGTCTGTTGATAATGTTCTGGACGAGAAGTACCCTGCGTATAAAGATAGGCATAAGCTTGCGGTTGAGAGAGAGAAGCATATAAAGCATAAAGCTGATCAAGCGAGAGCAGAGAGGTTTGGAGGTAATGTGGCTTTGCCTCCTAAACTAGCTCAGCTCAAGGAGAAACCAGTTTCTGTTCCTTCCATGAGCAGGACAGTGACCACAGCTGATCAGCCTAGTGATGGAAACGATGGTAAAGCTAGCGAAAACGCCGCGCAAGCCGTGGCGAAAATGAAGCTTGTAGACATTGAGAAACGACCTCCTAGAGTGCCTCGCCCACCTCCGAGATCATCCGGAGGTGGTAAAAGTAGTAATATGCCTTCTCCAAGACCTCCTTTGCCTGGTGGTGGTCCACCACCTCCTCCTCCGCCACCTGGTGCTGGTGGTGGGGGACCGCCGCCGCCGCCACCTCCTCCTGGAGCACTTGGAAGAGGAGGTGGAAGCGGGAGCAAAGTTCACAGAGCTCCTGAGCTTGTTGAGTTTTATCAGTCTTTGATGAAACGTGAAGCGAAGAAAGATGGTTCACCTTCTTTGGTCTCTTCAGGAGGAACTGGTAACTCATCTGAAGCTAGGAGCAATATGATTGGTGAAATCGAGAACCGATCAACGTTCCTCTTAGCAGTAAGCTCACTCACTTTACTTTTAATAGATTCAATGCAACGTTGAGTTTTGAAACTTTTGATTTACAGGTGAAAGCGGATGTGGAGACACAAGGTGACTTTGTTCAGTCGTTAGCAACTGAAGTTAGAGCTGCTTCTTTCACCGACATAGAAGATCTCTTGGCTTTCGTTAGCTGGCTTGATGAAGAGCTCTCCTTCTTGGTTGACGAGAGGGCGGTTCTTAAACACTTTGATTGGCCTGAGGGCAAAGCTGACGCGTTACGAGAAGCAGCTTTTGAGTATCAAGATCTCATGAAACTTGAGAAGCAAGTAACTTCCTTTGTCGATGATCCGAATCTCCCTTGTGAACCTGCGTTGAAGAAGATGTATAAGTTGCTTGAGAAGTAAGTTAATACCGAAGGCAAAGAAAAAGAAAAAGAGTATCACACACCATATCTTTATTTACTAAACCGTTTGGTTTCTGCTTCTTTTTTTTCACAGGGTTGAACAAAGTGTATACGCTCTTTTACGTACAAGAGACATGGCGGTTTCACGATACAAAGAGTTTGGCATTCCTGTTGATTGGTTGTCTGATTCTGGAGTCGTGGGAAAGGTACTTTAGTTTTGTTCTTTATCTATCTTCTTCTATTGCATTAGTTCTGTTAAAAGAGTCTTGAAAAATGTTGTGTTTCTTTTGTCACGCAGATCAAGCTTTCCTCAGTCCAGCTCGCGAGGAAGTACATGAAACGAGTAGCTTATGAGCTTGATTCAGTGAGTGGTTCTGATAAAGATCCTAACAGAGAGTTCTTGCTTCTCCAAGGTGTTCGTTTCGCTTTTAGAGTTCATCAGGTAAAAGAAACAAAACACTTGAGAATCATATGAAAAGATTTCTCAATGGTTTGGATATATAACTGTAAATGTTTTATTCTATGATGTATGGATTGCAGTTTGCTGGAGGGTTTGATGCGGAAAGCATGAAAGCATTTGAAGAGCTTAGAAGCAGAGCCAAAACTGAATCTGGAGGAGACAATAATAATAACAATGAAGAATCTGTAAACTGAGTTTATTATTTACATTTTCACTTCTATGTCTCCCTGTATCATTGTACCACCTCATACTTGTCAGATTGAAAATGATTTATAGTAGTACAGTGAAAGTTATAGATTGTTGTGAAAAAACAAGAACAAAAAAACTTCCTTGGAGATTTTTTTGTAAGTTCTTTTTGTTATTTTTCCTAGTTTATAGATAATAAATTCGCAATAAATTTGTAATCTCCCAAACTACTGCAAAAAGATAGAATAATTGTAGTTTGTCATAAAAGTCACATGTTTCATACCATGTTCAGCCATGCAAACATTATCGCCCGAATCTTCATCCTCTTTAATGTTTTATATTATTTATTAATTTTATTATTTAAATCCATCACAAAAATGGTAAAAAGCTTGTTTCCATGCTTAGTAACGTACAAAAATCAACAAAAATGGGTTTGTAGCATATAACAAGTTTAACCCCCAAAAAAGCATAAAACAAGTAATAGTAACAATGTTTTGTTGTTATGTAATCATATAAAGAAAAATTATCATGTTTTCATTTTTTGAAAATAAGGACTTGCTGCCACCACCTAACAAACAGGGTCCTTTTCTTAGGTATAGTACTTTTCACGTCCAAACCAGATCTACATTTATAATTGTCATAGATTAAGAAATATCTAGTTTTGTTAATCCTAATTGTGTTAATACAAGGAGAAGCAAGAGTGTTGCATAACCTATAAATTTTATCAGACTGAGAGTTTAAAGTTTTGAGAGAATTTTTTTAACAGAATAATAAGAGAGTTAAACTTATTGAAAAAAAATAATAATTATTGTCATAATAATCACCCATATCATCCGACCTTATATAATAAAAGAAATACATTCACGGATCTAAGATTAAAAGGTTATAACTAGTTTTTGATTCACACATTTAAAATGTAGACATTTTACATTAATAAAATTACATCAAATATTTTATTAAATATGTTAAAACAATAAACATGTCATATTTAAATAGGTCTTATTTTTGACTGACCCATTTAAATTTACCCCCTTTTAAATCCGTTTGATTTTAAAATCTTAATAAGTTTTAGTTATTTAGACCCATGATAATTATGTTGGTCCATTTAAACCGGTTTTAATTTATTTAAATTGTTTTGAGTAAAGTTCCAAAATCATTTTTTTAAATGTATTTTTGTGTATTGTTTCTTACAATTTTGGTTGTTGCCAATATATGCAGACTGAAAATTCTCATTAAAATATAAGTAGTATATCTTGTTGCCAATATATGTGGACCATCTCATATTTCTGTAATATATATTGGATGTTTGATAAAATAACCTAAAAAATTATTCGTAAAAGTATGAATTATAATTTGTTCTACTATGTTATTAAAAAATACAAATATTATTTTAATAATATAATGGATGTTTGAAAACATATTGAAAATGTATTTTCTAAAAATGTATAATCTAATTCTTTAATAAAATGAAAAATGTTTCAAAAAGTTGATTAGAACTTGTATTTCAATAATTGTACTAGACCTTGACCCGCCCGACCGGGCGGGTATTTATTTTATATTTTTACCTTTTTATTTATGTCAGATTATGTATTTGTAATATTTAAATACAAATTTAAATTGATAATTAATCTTTTACATTTATAATAAAAATAAAATTAAAATTATAAGTTTAATAAAATATTATGATACAAAATTTTAAGTTTCCAAACAAAAATAATATAGGAGTGGGTCATTTTTTTTTCCAATTCCAAAATCTTAGCATCCCTTAAAACAAATAAAATAAATTTATAAATATATAAAATATATAAACATATTTGGAAATATAATTTATATTAAAATAAATTTGTTAAAGAAAAATAATCTTGCGTTGTTGTTGTTTATTTCTATAACTTGACCCGTGACTGTATAAATTTTTTTAGCATAAATATTTCTTTTCACTTTAATTGTTTTGTACTAATAGTATAATATATATATATATATATATATATAATATTTGTAAATTAAAATGTATTACATAATGTTTGATATAACATTTTAAAACATAGCAATTTTATTTATTACTTTGAATAATTATACTTTGTGATTTTAGTTGTCTATTATATCACAATGCATCATATAAACGAATCTAATATTTATAACTAATTGGACTTATATTATGAAAAAAATATACTAATAATTTATGAATAAAAATCTATATTACTAAAGTGAAATTTATTTTCCTACAGAATTTTTGAAAAAAAGGTTTTAAACTATTTGTAAAAATAGATTCTTAAATCATTATCTTGAGAAAATAATAAAAAGAATAAAAACAAATATGAAAATGATAATGATAACTTGGGCCGGGTGATTTTCAAAAATTATGACTTTGGCCATAGATGATTTATAAATTGTTTATTAGGCTAACATTATGATATGTGCACCTATTATCATTTTGGCCATAATAAAATACGTACATGAATATTAGGAGCAATGCAAAATAAGGAATGCCTATTTTTTAGGAAAGTCGTTTCTAAAAAAATTATTGTTCTCAGATCTTTTTTAGTTTAAAATCTGATTTAGGAAATTATTTAATAAATTAGGAAAAGACATGAATTACTTAAATGTAGGATTATTAAATATTTCAGTGGCATAGACTTGTAAATAAATAGTAAATCTTAGGGTTAATCCATATGTGTACTTCTGTTTTAATAAAGTAGATGATCAGACGATTAAGTTTGTTCCAATATTTAGTGTAAATGTCCTTATGATGAGGAGGCAAATACATAATATAGGAATAAAATGAAATATGATTTATATCCTTTGTTACATGTTTTTGGTGAGTATATCTACCATGTTAAACATCTCCAAAAAGACATTCTATTTTGAAGTTTACAAAATTTCATATTTGAAGTTTTAAGCTAATCTTCTTTAAAAACAAAACTTCAAACTTAACTTCAAAAGAATTTATATTTTATATTACGGTCCTTATATTTATGATACTTAATTTAAATTCATAAAAAATATAAATAAATGGCACATATATAAAAATATTATAGAAATATCAATTAACAAAATGATACAGTAAAATATATAATGTTACATAGAAATACAAAATTAAATATTAAATTACAAGTAAAATACTACATTATTCTATAAATCTATTTTCATAATATTTTCATATATGATAAATAAGTGCTTTTGTTAAGTTTCATTTCTAATATTGTTGTTATCTAAATCTAGGTTTTTTTAAAAAACTTATTTTAACGTTTTTTGTTTAGTTTTATTTGTAAAAATTAAAATTATAAAAGCAAATTTGAAATATTTATGAGTTATAAAATTTTGAAAAATTAAAAAGATTAAAGAACAAAATATTTAAAAATCACAAATATAATATATAAATGTAAAGACTAAAATGCAATAAAAAATATGAAATTTCAAATTTGAAGTTTTGAGTAGTGACATTCTATATATGAAGTTTCAGTACTCAAAACTTCAAATTTAAAGTTTTGAAGTTCTTTTTTTAAGAACAAAAAACTTCATATTTAAAGTTATAGTCTAAAATAGAGTCCTATTTAAACTCTACCATGACATCCTTTTTTTATTCGACCCAATCAATAAGTTGTGACTAAATATATAAAAATACTGCTTACACTAAATATTCCCTTATGAATATATTAAACGAATTTAATTCGACAATCTCGTTCCGTATCTTAGGGCGATTTTCATCAAGAAGCTCTCCTACGAGCTCTGTTCTCATCATGAAGCTCCCCGATTAGCTCCATCACAACATTGTGGCAACTTTAATCCATTTCATACCTTCCGTTATAGTTTAACTGCGTACCCGTTTGATGAATTTATAACTGATTGTGTACACGGGTTTCCTTCGGTAAAATAGCATTTTTTTGCTTTGTACAGCAACGTGTTTGGTATATTTTATATATGTCATCAGTAGATTTGCAATGATTTTCTGGGTTTAAGAGTTTGCAAGTGACTTAGCCTTTGCGTAAATTTCAAATTGGTTTGAACTTATTCAAAGGTTGTTTGTTTGTGTGTGTGATTGTTAGCATAGGTGTTTTGCAAGAAAATTACTATACTGACAGAACATTAAAGCAAACTGTTATGTTTTGAGGAGAAGAGACAAGACTTTACAGTCCCAACTTCATTCTCTTAAAGCTGAGATAGTGAGATTGATGATTTTCAAATGGAGCCTTCCTTCTCCGTTAAACTGCTTCCGAAGCAGCAATATATTTGTTAAACTGCGTGGGCGATGTGTTAGTTTTTTGGTGTCTTATCCTTTTGAATTCTATTAGAGATATATATCCCACTTTGGAAATTCTAACATATATTAACTAATATATAAACAGTTATGACTAATCTACTAATTATCAATTAGTTTTAAGCTGGAACCTCACAATTAACTCAAATCTAACATATTATCAGAATCCAAATTCTATATACCCTAAACCCCTTAATTAATATTAACCCTATCCGACCCGATTTATTTCCGAGATTTCTGGCCGATAAACAACATCATCTCGAAGAGGGATATTAGGGATTATGACCATCTACCTAATATATAATTGGTTTTAGGTTAGAAACCCATAATAAACCTGAATCTAACATGATATTAGATCATACATCCTAAATACTTTAAACCCCTAATTAATATTAACCCTTCCTGACTGGATTTATAGATCTACTTGGATCAATTTTGAAATATACGAAAATTAACTAATCTAATTATCTAAAAAATCATTGGTCTAGAATAATCATAAAACACAATTTAAACTTTATATATATTACAAATAAAAAAAAAAATTTAAATTTGATTTATATCAAAAATTTATTCAACATATACATATATTCAAAATTTTAATTTTACTAAAATATTTTCCAATAACCATTATTGAAAAATACAATAAAAAGTCAAATTTCATATACCAACTTAATTATGATTTTCTTTATTTGACACTAAATTTTAAAAATATAATATATGTGATTATTTATATGATAGTACATATAAAATAGTATTAATTATATGTTTACTCTATTTTAAAGGAAAAAATAGATCGTGAATTAGAGGTAGGCGTTCGAGTATCCATTCGGGTTCGGTTCAGGTTTGTTTGGGTTTCGGGTTCCGGGGTCAAAGATTTCAGTCTCTTTCGGATATTTCTAAATTTTGGTTCGGATTCGATTTGAATCTTTGCAGGTTCATTCGTGTTCGGATAACCCATTTAAACTGTTTTTAAAATTTATTATATATTTCAAATTTCTCAAAATATATAAACAAAATAATATATTACATATAAATTTGAATAACATATGTCAGAATACCTACAATTAACATATAAAGTGGTTTGATTTAAATATTTGGATAGAGAATCAATAATTATTTTAAATATTTTGGTGTTTTGAGTATACTTTAACGATTTTAGATATTTAGATATGACTAATTTATATATTATCAATTATTTAAACCAACTTAAAAGTACCATATATATATTTTGGATGTTTTTAAATACATATATATGTATATATATATATACATATAACTAGCTGATTTTCCCGTGCTCATGCACGGATATAAATATTTATAAAGTAAATATACTATAATAATTAATTGTTATTTGTTTTTAATTTTATATTAATTTATAATTGTATGCATTGTTTATATTAATAATATTATATTACTTTAATTAGACATTCGATTTTAGATATGTTACTTATAGGTTGTCAATTTTGTTGTTTTTACCATCAATTTAGTTATCATTTGAATATATTGGTTTGCATTTATTTCTTTGAATTCAGTTATAATATTTTTATTATAAATATATTAAATTTGATTAATTTTATTATTTGCATTTAGGTTGCTTGGTTTGTTGATTATGTTTTATATGCAAATATATTTTAGGATGATTATTTATAAATTAAGATATATTGTGCTTAGAATGAAATAAAAGATAAACTAAAGTGTCGGATTCCAAATTCAATAAATTAATATAACGATGATATTATGAAGTCTCATGCCTACATATATAAATTTTACAAAAAGAACTAAATTGTAACAGTTGGTTAATATTTTATTTTATTTGTTAATATATTTTGAATCATTCTATAATTTATATTTATAAAATTAATTATTACCATAAAACTATATATTCTTATTGTAGTTTAATCTACGATATTAGATATAAGTTGGTTTACTCGAGTTACTCATGTTGTGAATATATTAAGTTGCATGTATTATTTCAAATTCAAACTGAAATATAATTATTTTTACTATAGTTAAGTCATATCAAATTCCTATTATTTTTATTTATCGTTTAGTGTGCATGTACTTTCATATATTTTTCAATGATCAATATGAAGTTACATACATAACTAACTGATATATTTTTGAAAACCCATGAACACATATCAATATCTACAGTAATTAAAATATTTTATAAATTCTAAATATTTTTATGCCTTTGATTTATTGAATGGTAAACTGAAACTTATTTTAAATAATCTTAAAAATCTGTATTCAAATTTGCTTTAGTATTTTTGATTATGGTTATGTTAAGTTCCACAAACATAAAAACATAAAATTTAAAAAGCAAATTTAATAATTATTTAATATTAAGAAAACTATAATTTAATAATCATAAAATATAATATATATACTTTGTTAAAGTATATCGTGTTATTTTAATTTAAAATATTTTGTAATTATTTGATCAAAAGATGTTTACTGTTAAAATCTATTTTCCATTATCTAATATCTCTTAAAAATAAACGGTAAAAAAATTGTGCTTGTATTTTAGAAAAATATAATTTATAGATATTTTTCTGTAATTGAAATATATTATAGTCAAATAAATATATGAAAATAAATAGAAAATTTCAATAATACTAATTATAAACTATTTGTAGTCAGTTAAACATATATTTGCTTATGTTACTTAATTATTTTATGTAATTATCTAAGAAAATAGATAGATATATAAAACTATGTTTATTATTTTGAAATTGTATTGTTTAAAATTATGTTTTAAAATAAATAATATTTATTATACTAATATCAAGATTATCTATGTGAAATTTTCTTTTATGAAATCAAATTATATACAAATATATATTTTTCATCTATAAAAATATAGATATAAATAAAGTATATTATTACTACAAAAGTAAATGGAATATATATTACTATTTTGTGAACTTTCCTTTTTAATGAAATCAAATTATATATGCATATATTTTCGTTTTAAATTTTCTTTTAAACTTTATAAATGTTTCCTTTTTATTATATATCTTATTTAGAAAATTTTAAAAAGGAAACTAAATAAAAAATCAATAAAAATATTTAACTGATATTATATAGGTATATATTTTCGTTTTTAAAATTTCTTTTAAACTTTATAAATGTTTCCTTTTATTATATATGTTATTTGGAAAATATAAAAAAGGAAACTAAATAAAAATCAACAAAAATATTTAACAATAATAATTTTAATTCATTAAGGGTATCCGTGTAATCAACCATCGTGAGAGTTAACGTGAGCGCGACACATAGGAAACTGACTTCTCAAATAATATTATAGAGATTCAATGAAATTTTAGTCGAAAAAAAATACATTTATATATAAATAAATCTATTTCGAATACATTCGGGTATCCAAAATACTTCGATTCGGACCGGATTCAGTTTCGGTTCTCTAAATATAAAATTTTTGAATAATTTAGATATTTTAATCAATTTTGATTCGGGTTTGATATTTTTTTTAGATCGGGATCAGTTCAATTTTTTGGATTCGAGTTTTTGTTATATTGACATGAAAAATAAATAGCAACATATTTTATAAAAATAAAATCACCCGCATCTAGTTTCTTAATTAAAACAATTATTTAACGTCTGAATCGAGTTGTTAACGAGGACTATAGAACAACCCGTTACTTTTATTTTGTATACAGGCACCGACGACCATTGATGTTTAACAAATCACCTCAAGTAACATGCCGGCCGAAAATTGCCTAACTTGCCCCAAATTACTTCTTGGCCCAAACTGTCTATTATCGGCTTTTCTATGACAAGTGACACTAAGGCCCACTAAAGCCTTATAAACAGGTGAATTTGAAGGAAAATAAATTTCTACCAACATTTAAAATTAAAAACTTATAGAGAAAAAGACAAAAATAGCACCAAACCAAATTTTTATCACAAAAATAACATCATAATGAAGAAAATGACCAAAAAGTTTTATTAAAGGGTAAATATGTATTTATAACCCTTGTGTTAATTAATCTAAAACTTAGAGTTTAGAGTTAAAGGGATGTGGTTTTAGAAATGTGTTCAAATTTTTAAAAATAAAAAATAAATATTAAAATTTTCAAAACAAAAAATGATATTTTGATCATTTTATTTTTTGAGTGCTATTTTTGTGACAAAAACTTAGAAAAAGCTATTTGAGATAATTGCCCAAACTGTTATTTCAGATAAACTGAAAAATTGATCCCCCCCAAACAAACAAGATTATCATCTGTAAAAAACTGAACTAAAAATTAATAGGAAACCATGTTTTGACCCACTATGTATCATAGTCCAGAATCATATAAAACCGATCCATTTACTATAGATAGATGTTTTAGTTAGGTGGATATTTTTTTAAATGAGAAATACCCTAGAATAGAATAGCCTTAAAAAATATTTAGTCACAAATATAGTTTTTTCTGTAATAAAAACTTGAAAATTGTCTATTTGTAAAAATTGCCCTTTCTTAATACCAAAAATGTAAAAAGCTAAATAAGCTGACCTAAGTGAATCTAGAATCCGGACCAAAACCAACTGATTTAAAATAAACTAGAACTTCATCCGCACCTCTGTTTAGATGTTTGATTTAATTTGTATTTAATGTAAACTCATAAACCGTTGGTTTATAAAATATTTTCATGTCTATTTTTTATGTTTTGTAATTTACATATTGATTAGAATATATTATTTTATAACATTGATATTTGATAATTATATTTTTTATTTGTACATAATATTATATTAATTTTTTATAAATTTATTTAGTTTGATGTAATTTTGCTATTCATATATTAACTTGTTGTATTTTGTTAATTTATTTAAAATGAGACAACATACTAAAATTTTTAATTTTTTGTATTAGTTTCCCATGAATTATTATTATTTTTATGATATTTTGTTTTATTAAAAATTGAACTCTCAGAATTTTTATATT
This sequence comes from Raphanus sativus, assembly GCF_000801105.2. NCBI lineage: Eukaryota > Viridiplantae > Streptophyta > Magnoliopsida > Brassicales > Brassicaceae > Raphanus > Raphanus sativus. Next base: position 14,099,785 of record NC_079514.1, on the reverse strand, counting down.
TGGTTAAACTGAATAAGGTAATGCTATATTTAAAAATTATTTTATATAATATATACTATATATTTTAGTTTATATTTTATTTTCACCACAAAAACAACTATTGTAACTAATTAATTAAAAATGATTTTAAATGCAGTGACAAAATCTGTAAATAAAAAGAAATACAAAAGGAAATATTTAATTTATTATAAATGCAACAGCTAAATATAAATAAAATTAAATATTTAATTTCTGTTCATATTTCTAAACAATTATCATTTATTCTGTTATTATGTTTCCAAAGAATACCAAAATATACTATAGTTTTAATAATATAGCTACATGATTTCCAAATTATTATTTATATTAAACAATTTTAGAATGACAATACCAGCCAAATTACAAAAGCGTCTTGAGAAATGCGAATACTAACATTTGTTTTGATCGCATATCTATAAACTAAAAAGCATATCTATAAACTATGAATACAACTTAGTTGAACAGCGTCGACTTCAGATCGAGGAGGAAGTGGGTGATTCGCGACTCCGGCGAGGTATCGTGGCGATCCCGGCAGCGACAACCGACAGCCTTTGGAGATGACGATGCTTCTTCCGTTGACACGCGTCCATGTGGTGGTGATGGTTTCAACACGTGGGGCAGAGGTGGAGTGAGGCTCGTTGGGTCTCGGTTTTTGGACCTGCGGTTTGTCTTTTAGGATTGGGCTTTTGATGTTTTTTTAGCTCTTTTCGTTTGGGCCGGTTTATGGACCGTGTAATATGTTTTTTTTTAATAATAATATCTAAGACGGCAAAAAAAAAAAAGAATACAACTTAGTTGAAAGCTCTGAAATCTGAATATGTTATAGATTAAAGGGAAATTGTATGCTGTGATGTATAAAGTACGAGCTCACTTGTTTGTTAAAATATGTTTTTTTCTTCTAGTTAGAAATATATTAGTACTCACAAAATGTTTGCGATCTGAGACGTATTCTTAAGACAAATAAGACGTAATGAATGGAGTAAGCATGCCGTCATGATGATTAAAGCCCTAGAAGAGCTTTTTTTCACAAATCGTAACCAAACTTTTTTCTATTTAAGAATTTATATTCACTTGGAAAAACCTTTTAATATCAAGAAAGTGCTAAACACACTCATATGTGTATAAAATATATTTGTGACGAGGTGACATAAGAAGGCTACAAATGGCCACGAATGTGAAAAGTGAAACGCAAAGGGACCAGAGACAGCCCATGCGTGTGACCACAAACTGATGCTTACTTATTCCTTGTGCTTATATAATTTATTTATATATAACATTCTATATTTTTATTTTACATACCCACTCATGTGCAAGCACTTCCATATACAAGCAAACAAATATACATTATCTATATATTTCATATTTGCTTCCATAAGACATACGATCATCCCACGTCACGGTTTCATATTTGGACTGTACAAAGTATGTGGTTTTTTTCTTCTTTTTTAACACAAACAAAGTATGTGGTTTATTCTTTGGAATGATGAGTGAATCCTTACTTTGTCCGGCAAACTTCTAAGTTCTAATAATGAAGTTATGGTCGAGGTCTCTACGACATTCGACCTCGACCTACAACTTTTTTTTTTGGACAAGACTTTCATTATGACATAAGCGGTTACATAAACCTCGACCTACAACTTAACTGCAACTTATTGTTTGTTTTTTATCACATAACTAATCGCGAAGTCGCTTAAAATAATAACTAAAAATTAAGAACATTTTATAATATGCGATAAACTACAGCGGCGACAACCAAACTAACAACATTTGGTCGCTCTTTGCAGTTGCACGTTGCAGCGACATGCAAACAGACAAAACCTTAGCTACCGATTAATTAATATGTTTTTGTTTACTTGAACATGATATTTAGTATAATCAATGTTGGGATGTTGGTTAATCAGTGAATGGAAAGTTACTCTTACATATCACATACCTTATATTACTGATACAATTGTGAATTACACTATAGCACGGTCAAACAGTTTCATTTTATATGTTATTGCTTCAATAGAGAATACATATATACCAAAAAACTTCTAAAACGTGAAACCTGCAAAACAAATTGCAGGTTTCTTAAGTGTGAATTTAATTTAATTTTTTTTTTTTGTAAATTCAATTGGTAATTTTGTCAATAACATGTTTCTACCGGATTTGAATATGGATGATGACAAAGTGATGCATTCATACAAATCAGCATATTTTGGTTGGATTGTTTAAGTTTGTGCATATACAAGTTGGCATTTGGTAATATACATCCATTGATTTTATAGATATATCATATATATCATAGGAAATTATTCTACGGTATTTCAATCCAAATTCTGGTAAGCATTTTCTCAGAAAATATGTTCCTAAGTGATTGATATAGTTGCTAGCCTAGTCTTATTGGTAAACCGTTGTTTGATACGATATGTAACGGATGTCAGCTAGGAATGTGTAATTATAGTCATACTCGTATAAAATATTCGTACCATTATAGGAACCTTGTGAAAGAATTAGGAACACAGAAACACAGAAACAATGAACAAGATTCTCCAAATAAGGTTATTTTTTATTAGAAATCTTTTAAACAAATTACACTCTTTGTTTAATCAGGTTTACTCGACTTCACACATGTGAATTGACACTGACCAATTTCTAATCTACCCAACCTTACTCTAACAGTCAAGTCGCCCGACTTGTTCAACACCCAAAACCTTGTTCAACTTCGACACAACACTGTTTTCTCTCTGCACTCCCAAAACTACAGAAAACAAACTTGCAAAGTTTGATCCCTTTTATCCTTTCAAACAAATCTCGTTTTAATCTTGATAAGTCTAAATCTTCTGATTCATCATTATCTCTAAGCTTCAATCATTATCTCTTGTCAAATCGTAATTAATATTTCCAACCAATAAGATGACACCACGTCATAACACCTTGTGACTTGTGCAACCATGAAGAAACGTTGAACACATTTGTTTGCAGACTCCTGGTCTCAACAATCTCCCCCTTTTTCACTGAGTTTTACAACTCAAGCTTACTAGCGAACACTTGCAAGAAACTCCCCCTCAACTAAGTACCATCAAACTGAAACAACTCTTCAATCTCCCCCTGCTTGAGTGACAAAACTCTTTGAAAATCTTCATAACAAATCATGCCTTTGTCACATCTCTTGGAGCCCCATCCTGCTTATGCCTGGCATAAAGCATTGGCTTCATTAACATGTCTGACTATACCTCGAACAACTTTAGTGTTAACCCATCTCCTATTGACATTCGGACATCCCAATTTTTCTGAACATGCTACATTGCACACAAGCCCTTGAATAGTCTCCTTGCATTTGGAATACAAATCTGATTTTGCAATCCATACCTTACCATAGCTTTTTGACTCAACATAACATTTGCTTTCACTCCAAGCCTTCTTGATATTGTTGATTCTCTCATAGCAAAATCGATGAGTATGCCCAAGTTTCCCACAAGAATAACATCCATAGTTGAGACTACATTCTCCAGCCTTCCTTGTCTTCATCTTGCTTTCCAAAGCATAACAGTATCTCTGTATGTGTCCAGGTTTCCCACAGAAGTAACAACCTTGTTTGAACTTCTGATTTGTCTGTTCAACGAGTACTTCTTTGCTTGAACAGGTTTGATGCGATTCAATCTCCTTTGATTTAATATCAGAAACTGGTTTAGCACGAGCGAAATTGGTGAGACATGCTTGATCTGTTCCACTACTAGAACTTGACACACGATTTCCTATGTATCCAAGACCCCAATTCTGTTTTGCAGGCTGTCCCATGGCAAAAAGAGTATCCAAATCCTTTGTTCCTTTGCTTAACATCCTGATCTTCTTGTTGTTTTCGTTCAGATTATACTCAAGATTTCTGCTTTCCTCCTTTTCTTCTGACAAAAGGTCTGATAACCTATTTATCTTTGATTCCAATACACATGTATTTTCGTGTCCAGCTTCTGTCTGCTTGGTCAACCCGTTATCCTTCGTTGAACATGTTGGCGTCTCTAGCTTCAATGCCGTAGGCTTTTCCATCTCTATTATATTAATCTGAGCTTCTAGTAATGCCTTGTTCTTCAGCAGGTTCAGATTCTCGTTACTCAATTCAACCCAACTATCATAGAGCTTACGATATTCAGCTTTCACATCTATCTCTCCATCACTATCTGAATCAGAATCTACCTTAAGTTCTTCATCATTTTCTTTTCCAATAAGAGCTACAAGACTAAGCTTTTCATCACTTCTCTTCTGATGACATGGACGTTCAACCTCAGATTGTCTCTTGCACACATCATGGCAGTGACAATCACATGTCTGACAACTTTTACTAGCACAAACCTCACGTGAGTTAGAGTTCCTTCTCTGCTCTTTCTCAAATTGCTTTAAAGCCTCCTTGAAGTTTTGTGTCAGTAACTCAACACATTCGTCCAGTTTTTTATTTAGACTTTCATGAAGTGACTGAAATCTATCAGTACCCTTCTCAGCAGCAAAAACTGTTTCTTTTCCTATCTTGGTTGGACAGGTAGGTGCTTCCATCTCTTCAGCTTTAAGAATACCAACCAACTGTGAAAACTTCATCTCATCAGTATTCATCCCAACCTTGAATAATGCCTTATAGGAGGCAAACTTCTCTGGAAGACATCGTATCAGCTTCTTGACCAGCTTCTTATCCTTGAAGTTCTTACCAAGGACAATTGCCTCGTTTGAAATAGAACTCATCTTTGAGCTAAAACTCGTGATAGATTCTTCATCCGCCATCCTTAAATTCTCAAACTGAGAGGTCAAATAGTCTAGTCTTGCTCTTTTAACAGTGGACGTTCCCTCATAGTATTCCACAAGCGTGTCCTATGCATCCTTGGCTGAATAACATCCCTGCACAAGTTTAAACTGATTGCATTGAAGATTTCTGATAGCGTCTTTGCGTTGAGTCTCGATGCAGTCTTTTCTGCTTTTGTCTACTTATTTTTGGGTTTAGCTATCTCTTCATCATCTTCAGTACAGATCGTTGGATCTGTCCATCATGTTTCAACTGCAGTCCAAACATTTTCCTCAATCCCTTTGAGTTGTTATTTCATGCGCACCTTCCAGTGTCCAAAGTTGTTTTCATCCAACATGAGTGATTTGTGAGCCGCTACAAATTCTGTTGTTTCCATGTTCTTCGCAGGATCTCAACCTGTTATAGATATCTAGATCTAGGTAGGTAACCCGCTCTGATACCAAATGAAAGAACTAGGAACACAGAAACAATGAACAAGATTCTCCAAATAAGGTTATCTTTTATTAGAAATCTTTTAAACAAATTACACTCTTTGTTTAATCAGGTTTACTCGACTTCACACCTGTGAATCGACACTGACCAATTTCTAATCTACCAAACCTTACTCTAACAGCCGAGTCGCCCGACTTGTTCAACACCCAAAACCTTGTTCAACTTCGACACAACACTGTTTTCTCTCTGCACTCCCAAAACTACAGAAAACAAACTTGCAAAGTTTGATCCATTTTATCCTTTCAAACCAATCTCGTTTTAATCTTGATAAGTCTAAATCTTCTGATTCATCATTATCTCTAAGCTTCAATCATTATTTCTTGTCAAATCGTAATTAATATTTTCAATCAATAAGATGACATCACGTCATAACACCTTGTGACTTGTGCAACTATGAAAAAACGTTGAACACATTTGTTTGCAGACTCCTGGTCTCAACACCTTGCGTAGTGGGGTTGGGGCATGTTATACGTTCACAATTCAAATCCTTAATTACCCAACAAGTTTAGGGTTATACTGTACAAATTAGATTCTGAGACACGAAAAACAATATCCAAAAACTCATTAAAGTTGTATGACCGAAAAATAAGTTTGAACTCTTGACGCCCTTTTCATTAACAAATTATAACAAAAGTTTAGTGGACAATTTGTTTATACCTAAATTACATAAAACTTGTCTAAAAATAACTTAGACTACTCCTACCCTTGTGGCTACCTGCGGTAGGAGTCCAACATTATTTCCAATCATCGGATACAAATACGGGTTAAGTGGAGGAAATGCAACCACAAAATACTACATGAAACACTTAAAAATCAAACAACATTTTTGTAATGCATTTTGGTCTAACGACACACTTGAAGACCCTTACATATATATATGCAACCCATACACATGTAATGATTTGGTGGTGAAGAAGACCTTTGCATAAATACGTGAGTTGTGTAGTCACAACTTCACGTGTAAAAGGACAGCTTCTGATTTTTAGAAAAGTTTTACATACATATAGTTGATAAAAAACCCTATACATACATATCAACTCTTTTTTTGTGTGCACATGATATTATATGTACATATAGTAACTCGACCCATTTAACATTTTTTGGTCAACTCGACCGGTTTAATAAGATCTGTAATTTAAATATTTAATAGCTTGCACTTTGTATTGTTGTGGCATTACTCGAATTTAGTAATTCTAATTTCTAAACAGTAACCTTTGGAAATTATTCAGCTGATTATACGAGATTCAAAATAACACCCAGATAGTAGTTTTTATTTGACAAAGGCCGGGATAATCATCGGATAATAACTACTGAAAGTAATAAGTATCTTTTCAAAATTAAGAAAATTAACTGTGGAAGTTTCGCTGATTATTTTTCATAGAATTACAGGATAAGTAGCGGATTTCTGATTCTGGTCTTATAGTGTTTACTTGGAAAAAAAACTGTAGATTAGTGATTTTTGAGTTGAGTTGTTTGCAAATTAAGAAAAGATTAGGTGTTTTATTAACTAGTTGGAAGATTTATAATTGATTTTCAAAATTTTTGCTATGTGAGTTTCATTTAATTAGTCTCGCTTAACTATTGTTTATTGTACAGTTTTTAGCACACTCATTAAAGACAAAGTAACTAACTGAATGGTTTTCAAATGAGCCATACTTGTCAAGGAGGGAAATGATTTTAGCTTTTTGAAAGGCCTTTTGAACATGAAAACTGACTTTATTTTAAAGGAAATGATTACAGTGTTCTTCCAACAATTGTTTGTTATCTAATAATTCTTCACCCTAAAAATATAACATTTTATGGACCAACAGTTTAAGCACATACTCGGCGAAGGGCATGGTCTGGGGACAAATATTATAAATAAAATTTATTTTTGTTATCTAGTATTGGATACCGTGAAAATTATCAGGTTATGTCCAATTGTCCATAGTCATTAGGAACTAGTATTATTGTTGCTACTTTTAATATGATGTTTTATTACTTTTTTCAGTGTATAAAAATAGGCTTCATGATATTGATTTCGTATACCCTTTTTTTTTTGTAAAAAGGCTTTTGCTTTCGTATACTGGATCATGATGCAAGGTTTACTCTTTTGGTATCTTCAAAATTTAAGTAAGTCTCCTAGGTAAGTTTGGCTGATCAAGAATGCCCTTTTTTCAAAAAAAAAAAAAAAAAGTTTGGCTGATCAACATGTTTATTAATTGGCGTATTTAAATGGAGCATTCCGCCTTATATTTTGAAATAGATAGTCATTTTAAGAATCAAATTAACCAGGTCGTGTACATATATAAACCATGAAAAACAAGTCATCATCTATTCGACGCTGAAGTTGAAAAAATCATCATTTATTAGAAAGTACTTGAATTTTACCCCAAAAAAAAACAAGTACTCCGTGACCCGAGCTCAGAGAACTATGAAGCTGAAGCTCTAGCTTCAAATGAATGGCATCATTACCTAGCTTGCTTTTCAAGATGGCTTAGCTACTAAAGACCGATGTTGAGCCTCGGGAATCATTCAGCCCCGCACATTCTGTGGGGAACGAAATGAAATACTCCCTCCGTTTCATAATACTTGATGTTTTAGAAAGATAATTTTATTTCAAATTAGACGAAGTTTTGAGATTTTAAGGTTACTTTAACTTTATTGGAAACTGTTCAACCAATTAGATTTCACAGTCTTTTTTATTATTGGTTAATTGATTTTAAATTTATATCTTTAAAATATTTTTTATTTAAAAATACAATTTTCTTAATCTTTGTGCACTATGGTAAAACATCAAGTATTATGAAACGGAGGGAGTATAAAAGATTATCTTTACTTTGTCTGCCCTTGTTCTCATTCAAGTCATTACTATGTGCAAATATATTAATTACCAGTATACTATAATTAACTCGTACTGGAACCTCATCACGATCAATTCGTTCCTGCAAAATAAATTCAGCAAAACAGACTCCATGCTTGCTCGAATTCCTTTCCAAACAAACTCATTAAATTTGAAAGCCTTTAATAAAAAAAACTCCAAAATGTGTTGACAGTTAAAAGTTTATAGACAAAAAGACAAAAAACTTCCAGTTAAATAAACAAAGAAATATGCTTAAAACATTTGAGACTCGCAAATCCTCAACAAATGTTATTTATTTATTAAAAAGATTGATGTGAAATAATAATTAGTTAGACGAACTTTAGCAATAAAAAGGAAAATTTGAGATTAGTTAGATATCTTTTCACTGGGAACTATGTAAGAAAGTTACCGAAGACAGAATAATAGCCAGGTTTTGCTTCAAGTTTCAACAAGAAAAAACAGAAAAGAATCATGTATGTAAATCAATCAAGTACTGATAAAATAGAAGTATTATTGGAAAAAAACAAGAAGAGGAGTAAATTCAAAGACAAAATGATTTGAAATTCTTGGAGAAGGCAAAAGAAGAAGACAGCGTGGAGAAAGAGCCCAGAATGTTGAACGTCGTGTGGGCTTCACTCTGCACCACCACCACCACCCCAAAACCCTAGCTTCATTACTTGTCCTATTTTTGTTAATCCTATTATATATTCTTTCACCAATTTTCCAATCTATTGACACTGATAAAATAGTTTGTGAATCATATGAACTTACTCGTTTAGTCTTTTCCCATAAAGAGACATTCTGATAACTAATTTAATTGGAGTGATAAAACGATCAGTCACTTAATATACTATATAATTTTATATACTCCATTGATTAGTTATTTTACTATGCTATTACATGTTCTACATAATTTTCATGTTCTATATATTCTAAAATGATTTTGCTAGCTTCTAATTAAGTTTATTTTGACACAATATATGAAAATAATTGAAAATATATAAACTCTATTTTATCATTTTCAAGGAAAGCTCTGCAATTTTCTTTATGTAAAAAAAATCTATGAACGGTAAAACAATAATTTTCTATAAAAAAATTTCAGTGTAAATATATTTTTGTAAAACTAAAAAGTCTGTAAAGGACACTTAATTTAAAAAATATAAAATACTTATATATCAAATAAATATAATATTACAATCTTGATATATGTAAATCACTACATACAATATTCGTTGATAAATACTAGTAGATAAAATAGAAAATAAAAATTTTAGGTTCATTCTTTATCGTAAACCTTCAAATTTATTTAACATTTTATCAATAAAAAGTATCACTTAGATAAATAAATAAATAAAATAATAAATAATACAAAATAGTTGAAAAGTGACTCTAAATTTAAAGCCGTTAATATCGCCAGCTAATCCTTAAACCTTAAGTTCTAAACCATAAATAATAAATCTAAACTAAAATTATAGACTCAAATCATATCTTCTAAACCAAATCCTAGAACCTAAACCGTAAACTATGAACCCAACCATAGACTCTAAATTCAAACTTTAACTATAAACTTCAAACTCAAAACTATATATCCTAAAACAAATTTGATTCTTTAAACCCGAACTCTAAAGGAACGATGTTGACACTGACACAGATGTTAATGTTTATGTTTACAAAATAGGAATTAAAGTTTATATATTTAAGATTTAGGTTCTAGAGTTTAGGTTTAGGATCTTGGATATGATTTAGGATCTAGGTTTTGGGTTTAATTTAGGGATTAGCATTTAAGATTTAGAGTTGGATTTATGGATTAAGATTTGGATTAAGTTTGGCTAGCGGTTTAAAGTTGGCGATATTTTTTTCTCTGTTATTTCATATTTATGAAAGAAGTTAATAGTTTATTTATGAACAAAACTTAGGTTCACCTCCTAAGGTGAACTTCTACATTCACCCACCAATAGAAATTAGTTAATTGAGATTTGATATCTCTTAAAAAAGGAAACCAAGTAATAATGATTTAATGAAATAAAATTATGTTTTTAGATAAATAAAAAATAGTAGTAATCATCAAAAAAATACATTCTTTTTAATATTGATAAATCCGTCAGAAAATACTAAACCATAAACCCTAAATTATAAACCCTAAACCCTAAGTTCTAAATACTAAACCCTAAATCCTTAGGGAAAGCCTAAACCCTTGGGCAAATCCTATACCCTAAACCCTTAAATTTAAACCAAACCTTAAATCATAAACTAAATCTTAATCCCTAAACCCTAAATCATAACTTCTAATACTAAACCTTAAATCCTAAATTCCAAAATGGTTTATGGTTTAGGATTAAGAGTATATGATTTAATATTTGTCAAAGAGTTTAGGGTTTAGGGTTTCGTGTTTATAATTTAGGATTTAATATTATGGTTTATGATTAAGGGTTTAGGGTTTAAGATTAACGATTTAGGGTATAGGATTTGCCCAAGGGTTCAGGCTTTCCCTAAGGATTTAGGGTTTAGTATTTAGAATTTAGGGTTTAGTATTTAGAATTTAGAGTTTAGGGTTTAGTATTTTTGACGGATTTATCAATACTAAAAAAAAATATTTTTATAATTGCTACTATTTTTTATTTATCTAAAAACATAATTTTATTTCATTAAATTCTTATTATTTGGTTTCCTTTTTTAAGAGATATCAAATCTCAATTAACTAATTCCTATTGGTGGGTGAATGTAGAGATTCACCTTAGGGGGTGAAGGTAAGTTTTGTTCTTTATTTATTTATTAATTTATGTGATATTTTAATTGTTGATAATAGATGAGGTGAATTTGAAGATTCACCGGGAGGTAAATCTAAGTATTTTGTTCAATAGAAAACGAGGATCTCTCCGGTGCATTTAAGACAAATCTATAACTTAGAAAATCTGGCTTGATTAGATTAAAGAAGGAATGTTGTCCCAGAAAAAGATTAAAGAAGGAAGAAAAGGAAAAGAAAGTGGGTTTGGCTAAGAAAACGAGTGTGGGATTATTAATGATTAAAAGTAAAACTCTTTTTGGTCTCTGGTCGGTCGACAATCCGTGTGTCCTGTGGTCAGTGTTTGTTTTTTTACTGTATTTCTTAGTTTAGTTTTTGAGTTTCTATATATGTTTTCTACTGAAACAACAAGACATTAAGCAGCCAAATGTAATTCTTTTAACGTGTTGTTTCAGAACCTGTTGAAAACAATAATCATGTCCTCTTCGTCTTTCTCCCCCCTTTAAATGCATGTCAAAGTATATTCATTAATTTATATATCGACTTTAATCTTCTCTTCTTTCCGATATCATCGCATAACTTGATATTTTCAAAAATAGTGGTACCGAGAGGTGGACAAAGAAAAAAAAGCAAGAAATAAAGGATGATTTTAAAAAAAAGTTGAAACAACATTTTACAAATTTATGAACTTTTCCATTTATATTCACATTTTTATCATGTTATTTTTATTTTCATCTTTTTAGATGCAACTTGAGTTTTCACGAGCATCTGAGACTATTTTCCGTAAATTTTATTTTTTTCCCTCGTCCTGATACATGCTGCAGATTGCAAAATATCATATAAGTTGCATCTAGTTGATTTTTTAATTTTATTTTGATATCAGTTGCGTTTAGTTGATCACAAAATTTAACTTCTATAAGACTATAAAGTTATATAAATTCTGTTATACATAATTTGATATAGTTTGTAGAATTAAGGGTCATGGCGTGGTACAATGAGCTACAATGCTTCTATTACAGGGAGTCCTTTTATATATAGGTGAAAAATGAGCTACAATGCTTCTATTACAAGGTAGAAAAGTAGACAGATTTACTAACATCAAAACAATATCTTAAAATTAAATAATGAACTTCTGTTTTTAGAAAAAAAAATAACTAGCTATTGTTCATACTTCATAGCAAGCAAAATCCATCAGAGAAATCCACATGATAATGACAGCTCCCATTTAGAAGTCGTAGAAGAAAAGTAAAGAAGATGTGCAGCACTTGCAGATTTGATATATATTCATAATAAAAAGTATACTAGAAAATCGTGGTCCCAAATTGAAAATTATCAAATAATATGAACTATGATGGATAACATTGAATAATAATGAAATATTGATATATAAAAAGTCACCAAAACTGTTTTAGACAGAACAAATTTGTGTGGATACAAAATTTAAGAATTGAGGTACATTGTTAAAATTGTTTAACTAATATTCGCTTTCCTATGACAAATAATTTTAGAAAAAAGAATTTAGAATCACAAATCCATGTACTGCCATTCTACGGAACTGGAGTAAAAGAAATCATAAAATATCAACAATATTTATGACGAAAAAATTATATGCTCCAAATGTGTATTTATCAAAGATAATGGCGATCTGATTGTACAAACCGGTGAAGATGTTTCAATGTATGAGTTATTCATTCATTTGAAAAGAAATATTTGATATTAAAATATTAAATACCTTCCATTAAAAAATAGTACTAGTAAAATATCAAATGACACATAATATAGCACTATATATATGCGTATGCATTATCAAATGGGATGTTTGTGACCTTTTGTCTCTTCTTCTATAATTGTCTTTCTCCTTTCTTGCTTTCTTTCTGCTTCCAAAAACAAAAAACCAAAAAATGTATGCAATGAAAGAAGAAGACTGTCTTCAAACGTTTCACAACTTACAAGACTATCAAGACCAGTTTCTTCTTCATCTCCATCCACAAAACCTCCCCTGGTCATCTTTACCTTCTATTGACCCGACCCATTTCCCATCCAACCCGACCCGTTATTCTGACCCGGTCCACTACTTCAACAAGAGAGCTTCTTCTTCCTCTTCTTCTTTTGACAATACTGATGGTTTTGTTTCTCCTCCCCTGGATAATCATTATCATCATCAGAACCATCTAAGGATCTTGTCCGAAGCTCTTGGACCCATCATGCGTCGTGGCCCGTCCTTCGGCTTTGATGGTGAGATTATGGGGAAAATGAGTGCACAAGAAGTCATGGATGCTAAGGCTTTGGCTGCTTCAAAGAGTCATAGTGAAGCCGAGAGAAGAAGGCGAGAGAGAATCAACACTCATCTTGCTAAGTTGCGTAGCATTTTACCAAACACAACAAAAGTAAGTTGTAATAATTTATTCACTTCCCTTTCATTATGGCTTTGATGTTTTGAAGTTTAATCACGTTTTGGAAAATGGAAGGAGAATTAACTTAGAGTAACGAATTTTTAAAAATTAATCAATGATCTACTTCAAATGTTCCATTAATTTATTCAAGTAGTTGATGTTTTGAAATTTAACAACGATTTGGAAAATGGAAGGAGAATTAACTTAAAGTAACGAATTTTTTGAAACTAATCAATGATCTACTTCAAATGTTACATTTATTCAAGTAAGTAGTTGTACTTCTCATTTTTAAAATGCAATAACTACATCATAACAATATTTTCTGTATGTAACTATACTTCATACATGTGATGTTTTTGTAATTATAATCGTTATTATTATTATTTTCTTTAGACCGACAAAGCTTCGTTGCTAGCGGAAGTGATCCAACACATGAAGGAGTTAAAACGACAGACATCACTGATCACCGAGACGTGTCAAGTCCCAACAGAGTCCGATGATCTGACCGTAGATTCGACTTACAACGATGAAGAAGGAAACTTGGTGATAAGAGCTTCCTTTTGCTGCGGAGACAGGACTGACCTCATTCATGACGTCATAAATGCCTTAAAGTCTCTTCATCTTCGAACTCTCAAAGCCGAGATCGCGACCGTAGGTGGTCGAGTCAAGAACGTCCTTTTCTTGAGCCGAGATGACCATGAAGATGATGGTTTTGAATATCGTAACGATGCCGTGGAGCATGATGATGAAGAGAAGAGATATAATCGTGTGAGTTCGATAGAAGAAGCGTTAAAGGCGGTTATAGAGAAGTGTGTCAATAATAATGATGAAAATAATGATAACAATAACTTGGAGAAATCATCGTCGGGGAGTATAAAGAGGCAAAGGACTAGTAAGATGGCAAATCGATGTTACAAGTAGTTAATAACTCCATAAAATGATTGTTTATATCATTAAGTCATTAATTAACTAATTAGGGTTAGTTAATTGGACTTGCAAAATGGGTTTACGGGTTGGTGGTCTTAATATTAGGAATTTTTTACATGTCAGGACACTTTCTCACTTCTTTTTTACGCTCTCAATCACTCAGCGCTTGAGAGACACTTTTGGTGTGCGAATTGTCTACTATATCCCTAAACCCACTATCCTTTACAGTTTCCAACTAGTCTAACTCCTAACTAAACCAGACTCTTCTCGTCAACATTTATCATTTAAAAAAGAAAAAGTAATCTCGTCTTCTTCGTTCTCTCTCTCTTCCTTTCAAAATCCTTGTTTCACTTCGTTTTTCTAAGACCGACGAACCCTAAAAGCGACGACACCATATTCGATCTTATCTCTCTATCTCTCACAGCTTTCTATTTCGTTACCAAACCAGACTCACTTTGTTTCTCCATCCTCTGGCCATGGTGAAATCGAAGTCGAAAAGAAAAGGGAAGCTCAAAAGTCAATCGTCTCCACCGCAGAACGAAATCGGAGGTATTGCTTCCGTTTCCTGTAACCTTTTCTCAGTTTCAGAGTTATATTGTCACGGATCTAATCTTAGTTTCTGAAATTGTTGTTTACATGCAGATCTAATTTTTTCTTTTTTTTTGTAAAACAGGTTCCAACGAGGTTGATGTCCGACTTCCAGAGAGACTGTTCGCTACTGACCGGTTCCCTAGCAAGCGTCTTAACATCTACTCCTCCCCAGACATTCTTGCTTTCATTCGACATCAGCTCCGAGACTCGCCTGAGTTTGATACGATCAGGAAGTCCCCTTTTGGAAAGCTTTTTGACCTTCCTGCCCGCCAATGCCCTGTGTCTTGTAAGCTTATCCATGGTTATCTCTCTCGACAGTTGTTAGGACAACCTGATCTTACTCTTTGGTCCGCTTTCGGTGGTCATCCCACAAGATTTGGGCTTGAAGAATTTGGTACAGTCACTGGCCTCCGCTGTGGGCCTTTCCCTGTTGGCTATCACCTATCTACTGTCCAAAAGAAGGAAGATGCGAAAGGCAAAACTTGGAAGAAACTCTTCGGGAACAAGAAGAATGTAACCATCGCTTCCCTCTGCAGACAGCTTGAAAGGGATGGAAGAAGTGTTGGGATACCGAAAATGTCGGGATGGAAGAAGTTACGCCTCGCGTTGATCATCATTGTGGACGGTGTCCTGATTGCGCACAAACAAGTTCCGCAACCAACTCCTCGGTACGTCCGCATGCTTGAACACCTCCCATCCTTCTTCCAGTTTCCTTGGGGCAGAGAGTCCTTCCTCAAGACAATCTTATGCATGAAACCACCAAAGTTTGACCCCATAAAATGTCCTGATCCTGTAAAGAAACTTGTGCGTAAGCTCAAGCAGCGAACCTTTAGGCTTCAGGGTTTCCCCCTCTCACTTCAGTTGGTTGCCTTCCGCGCTATTCCTCAGCTTTTGTCTTACATACATGCTGAGGACGACCAGCTCACCATCATGGATCTCCAAGAAGGACATCTGCCCCAGCACCCCTCCATCAACAAGCGAGACATTCTCTGTGCTGAATTTGACCCTAATGTATGTCTCATCTCTTATTTTTAAAATTTATCGAACCGTGTTGCTTCACTTTCTATTTGCTAAATAGAACTATTTTCTGGTTCAGCTTTCTGTCACTCCAATTATAGAAATTGAGAGACAATCTGAAGATGGATGGGGTGTCTGGCCAAACGATCCAAGTGATGAACGTATCGCATACATGGAACAGCTTATTCAAGATAGTCAACCCTTCAACAAGGCGATGTGGCCAGGCGGTGACACTTCACAGACAGTCGCTCAAAAGCCAACAGATATCAAGAAGAAATCTCGTCGCTTGAAGTCTTCACTCAAACCAAAGCCGTCAGCCAAGAAACAAAGGCGCATTAGTTCGTACTTTACGCGATCCACCGCCAATTCATTCACAAACCAACAGCTTGCAGACATCGTGCTTGAATTATCTGCCCATGTTACTACACTGAGATCTCAGATGAAACGTTTGCTGAAGTTGTTGCCCGGGGAAAAAAACTTCACTCAACATAGGCAGTCAGCTTTCAACGTTTTGCTTGCTAGGCGCAAGAAAAAGAACTCAGCCAAGGGACTCAAAGTCTCCTCTCACGATGATCCCCTAGCTACAGCAGATGTTCCTCTCCAGGTCAGTCCCCCTTCTTTTTTACCACACATGTCCCCCCACTATATGTTATATCTGATTTCGAACTTGGGGATACGATTTCCATCTTAACAGGATCCTCCAGCAGTGAAAACTGATGATCCGCTCTCCCATACATCAAAGGACGATCCCCCAGCTGATCCCTTCTTCACAGAAGTCAGCCATCATGCTTATTTGACATTTTCTAAAATTTACCTTTTCAGTTATTTCACTTTCAAACTTTGCTTATATACGATTTGTTTTTAACAGACACTTGGACAAAGGGGAACTGAGGATCCTACATCTCACACATCAAAGGCGTTTATGCATCCTACATCTCCTCAACGCTTCGTTACAGTAGACGAACCTCTCCAGCAGGTTTCAATTTCTCAACTGATGATCCTACATCTCACACATCTGTGCATCATTTTCAAATTGGCGCCTCAGTTCCATACTCATTTTAAACGATAACCGTAAATTTTTAATGCAGACCTCTGTACCAATGGATACCGACGATCATCCTGAACCTCTGTCCCCAATAATTAGCCAGTATGCAGCTCACCTTCACGTTATCTCCTCCTCCACCCACCCGCCTTCTGTCCACGAACAAACAACCCAACAGTCTGAAAATGTCCATGTCCACGGAGGTACTCAGGAGATTCTCACCAACCCCGAGAAGATCATGCTCGATAAAGTCATGCGGTTGCCCATGTTCCAAACAGCCTCCGAAGTATACGACGCTAAAAACCATCCAGACAGTCCACCTTTCCATCATGTCCTCTATCAGGGACTTCGGATTTACGAACCCCTAAGTCCAGATCCACCAGCCACTCTCCCACCAATATACGATTCCTCAGCACCTCAAGCTTCTGGCCAACTTATAAGCCCTACTCTCCCGCCGATATTCGACTCCTCAGCCCCTCCACCTTCTCCAATACGCCAGTTCCTCCTCACGTCTCCTCAACCTACAACACCCCTCACATCGCCAAGCAAGAGTTCAGAGAATCTGTCTGGGTTCGCAGTGCATGCATCAACACCTAACGCTTTTGCTTCTACAGCTGCGTCTAAATCACCTGATCCTGAGGTATACATTAACTACTCCATTCCTTTTGCTTTTCAAATTATCTGTTAATAATATATGAACTCTAAATATACTAGTTCCCTACACAGATACAGCTAAGTGACGATGATTTTGTGGACCTTAGGCAATCTTCTCCATGCAGGAGGCATGTTCCGTCCTTAGAGGAACGCCACCTTGCAGATGCATTATTCAGAGCACCACTGATCCCTGCTCTTGCCCTCATCACTCCTCTTCCCAAGATCGAATGGGAGCTTTTCAACAGAACTTTATCGAATCATATGAACGTGTAAGCATACTGGACCATTTCAAAATCTTCCTTCTTCAACAAAACGAACTCCTAATAATTTCTGATCCAGGTACCACATAACACCATCCACTTTTGAGTTCTCAAACAAACTCATGTTGGACCTTGCCAAACAAAAGCTCCACATATCAACACTAGTAAGTGCTCCTTCATATTTGTTTCTCCCAAAAATTAATCTTATACATCCTTGCCGATATTGGTTATACTGGTCTATATCAGCATATGGATATACTAGTGTACATGCTGTCTGGGAGACACAGGGAAGTACTTGCACGAGAAAACGCCACCTTGATCGCACCCTACCTTCCCAGTTACCTGTCTGAAATCTGGCCGAAGTTCAAACGTAACAAGGGCAAGTTCAAATGGGGACAGAAACTTTGTGATCTCGTCCTCTCTCCTGGAAAAAAATGGATGGAAGACATACAAACTGTCTACACCCCTATGCTCTTGAACAACAACCACTGGGTTGCCCTTGCTATCAACCTCGACATGGGATACGTAGAAGTCATGGACCCCCTCCCTTCACTCTACTCTGATCGTAGACTGGCAAGATTTCTGGAGCCACTTCTAGGGACATTGCCTTACAATGTCAAGAAGGTTGCAATGTATGAGCAGACACAGTTCTCGGGTCTCAAGCCTTTTGTATGGAAGCGTCTTACGGATCTATACGTCAACACAAGATCAGGAGACTGCGGACCAGTAAGCATGAAGTTCCTTGAAATGCACGCTCATGGAGACCCTGCACCTCACATGTCTGGCATAACCGACGCAACTGTGGACGACATTAGGAAGCAATACGCTATGGACATCTACAAGACCATCGTGCTCCCCTCCTACCATGCTCCAAATTTCCCATCCATTATCTAGGCCCTAACGTTCTGGCCTAACTATCTTTTGTTGCTCTTTTTCAAAACATGTTGTGTTAGAACGAAAACAATGTCAGAGTTTTTGTAGGTGACTGCCCTGACCTACCAAGGTGCAAACATTGTCACTTGGGTGTTTTTTTTTCAAACTCATTTACTACCTAAGTATCGGTGCCAAAATCTTTGTTTTCATAATCGTGTTCAAACAAATATTCATGTACACGAACACCTTCATTGAAATGTTCGTACGAACACAGCTATAGAGTCCACGTCCGCTAATTTCAAATCTGGGCTAAGAGTTTAGAAAACCAAAACTAACCAAAGTTTCCAAAAATGATTCAATTCAAACTATTTCGGTTTAATTTAACAAACCTGCGGGTCCACATCTCGGTTTACTCACTATCTTCTACTTACAATGCTTTCATCTCGCCTTTCACCCCAAAAGCGGTAAAAATTAGGGTTCTTCTTCAATTTTACCTCTCTGTCCAGTCTCCAAAGCAACATCAGCAGACATGAGCTCCTCCAGTTCCTCCAATCGTCAATCAAACTCACAAAGAACAGTTGGGATCCCAACCCGTTGCTGGTGTGGAGCAAATCTGACCACCTACGGAGCCCAGACAAAAGAGAACAAATTCCGTAGGTTTTACCGTTGCGTTGTCGCTCTACAGGTATGTAATTCTAATTCAGTAACAACATTTCAATTCTCAAATACTAAACGGCGTAAAAGACAAAATTGCATTCACAGCGTAAAAACGAACAACACTTGTTCAAATGGATCGACGAAGCTATCATAGACGAGATAGACAAGGTTGACGGCAAATGTACCAGACTTTATGCAGATCTCGAAGATGTCAAGCGTTCAATAGACAAGCGTCTCGATCTACAGGACAGATACATTCAAGACCTCACTGCCACTCTCAGCGACTTCCGGACTTCATCAGGAGTAAATCCAAACAACGACATGATGGAAGCCTCTGACGAACTCCGCCCTACAAATACTCAATCAGCTCTGCTCAACATTGCTGGTGCTGCAATCGCTTTACTAACCATGACATGGGTCTACTCCAAACTCAGTAACTAGTACTAACATTATATCTCATTTGCTCCCACTGTAACATCCACTGCGCCTATAATCTAGGATGATTATGCTATGTATTTTGAATCACTTTTAATGATGCTTTATGTTGGTTTTAATGTTTAAAGAGAAGGATCGTATCAGGATAAAACAGTTTGACATTTTGCTTTAACGAACTAGCTTTGTTCTGTGTGTTCTGTATTAGTCACTTCTCTATCGTAGTCAATATAACAAACTAGCAAAGTTGTCCATGATTGAGATCAAAAAATAGCAAGGTCCATCCATAAAAATAGCAAGAAACGCCACAAATAAGATTAACAGAAAGTCTTTCAAATATCATCCATAAAATAAGTTATCCACGAACACAATTCCGTACTGAGTTCTGTGTTCACATACTCAAAATGATAAACATTACCAAACGTTCCTCATAGATTAGAGTTTAATCGGGAGTTCAATTGCATCATATGAACCCATAAATGGATGCAAGAATACAATGGAGCACCCGATTACATCAAACTCAATTCGTACTACAAAATAGCATTCTTTAAAATAAATCCCCTCAAAGCTACACTCTAGCTTCAAAAAATCCCAATTCAAGCTCCACTATAGCTTCAAAAAAAAATCAGTACTCCAAATACTGTCCTATATAGGAGCGGTGCACCTAGTGCGGTTGTGCCCATAGCCCCTGCACCTTCCACATTGGTTTCCCCCTTCTTTTCCCTTCTTCACGACCTGCATCCCACCATAAAAATGCACTTATAAATAACTCTTCAAACCATACTTCAATCATCAGTACTAATGCAAAACGCAGAACATACTACGACATTATGAATGAACTTCAAAAGCAAATATTGAATCTTGCATCTATAATCACACAAAACATCTACCCATTAAAAGTTCAATAAAACTAACCGGCATCTCCCCCGTGGATGGGATACGGACTTTGCGACGTCTCCCAGGAAGCCTCTTCGTGTTCGGAGGGTAAAGAACCATACTTGTTACTTCCTCTGGAATGTCTACATCTCTCGGATCACCCTCAGGGTATATAACCCCAGCATACGTCTTCCTCCATGTGCTCGTTTTGTACCAATGCCCACACAATGTGGGATAGGATACACCGAGCCTGTCAGCAGCAAGCATTGCATGCCCACAAGGGATTTTGATATTATCAAAATACTTGCACGTACATTTCCTCTCCAAAAGCATCACTGTGTCTGTTCCACTAAACTTTCCATCAATTGAACAGCTCCAGGTGTTAACGTTGTTAATCTTACTGCCCCGCACAGTAGCCATGTTAATCGTCATCTGCTTGTCCACCTCCACAGTTACCAATCCTCTATGCTTCTCAGCCTTCTTCCTCCGAGCACTGAACCATCTAGTCATCATTCTCTGAATGAACCTGATCAAGTCTGTGATTGGGGCACTCCTACCTTCCACCAATGCATTATTAAGTTGTTCCGCTATGTTGCTGGTCATGATATTATATCTATCACCCGGGAAGTTAACCCTTGACCAATGAGCTGTTCCAATCTTCCCCAAATAGCTCCCACATGCACTGTTAGTTGCCCGAATCTTGGCATACAGATCTTTGTACTCACGTGGCCTATGCGCCATTGCTGCAGACGTCACCAACTTGGCCAAATGCTTACTGGAATACCGTGAGTTCACATTCCTAGCCAAATGCACAATGCATGCTCCATGTTTAGCTTGTGGGTAGATTTTCTTGACGGAATTTGCGATGGAAACAGACCTATCAGATATAATTGAGAGACTTGGCGAGTCACTTAAAATCCTTTCCACCTTCTGCAAGAACCATGTCCATGCATCCTCATTCTCACAGTCTACGACAGCAAATGCAAGTGGGAAAATCTGAAAGTTTCCGTCTTGACCACTTGCGGTTAGAAGCACACCCTTGTACTTCCCACTAAGGTGTGTACCATCAATCACCAGCACATGACGCAGTTTAGTGAAACCACTCAACGAGGCCCCAAAAGCAAGGAACAAATAGAGAAACCTCTCATCACCGTCTTCGTCAAGATCAGTCTCCAAGTCAGCAATTGTCCCGGGGTTCGCTAGCTTCAACATATACAAATACTCAGGGAGTTTCAGGAAGGATTGCTCATCAGTCCCATGGATGTCAAATACAGCCTTCTCTTTAGCTCGGTAGCACTTCATGTATGATGCGTCCACACGCAACTCCTCAAGAACAAGCCTCTGTAAATCTCTAGGTATTGGAGCACGGGCAGGGTCTCCAAATTTGGCTTTGTAAACGGCAGCTATCACACGTGATGTGGCTTTGTTCTTGTATCCCATCCTTGATTCAATAGGGCAGATATGTTCAAGCTGAGCCTTCCTGATTTCATAGTATCCACATCCCTTAATCTCATGGGCTGTTACCCTCCAATCACACCTCTCGTCTGGGCAATCAACAACAAAGGAATCAACCTTTGTCCTAGTTTGGGTGAACTTGAATTGGTTTTTGATAGCATATATAGCCAACGCAATTTGACAATCGTCTTTACACCCAAAAACCTTTCCAACCTCTATCTTCCCATCCGACTCATGAACATCCATATCAGGGATTTCTGCAGCCTCATACTCAGTATCATCAAACATTGGTGCAATATCAAATTCTTCATCATCGATATCTTCAAGTTTACGTGAGCACGGTTTTGGTCCACTGACACCTTCCCTCTCTGGTCTCCTCCCACCTGCCCACGGATTGCAATCCTCTAAAGTCGGCTCCTTTCTAGGCGTAGGCCCGCCACTTCCCTCACCAACCTCCCTAACAGGCTTAGGGATACCTTCAAATGTACGTGGACCTTTTTTCTTCCGCAAACCGTCCACAATTTCATCCTCGTTGAATACGGCATTCACAGCACCTGAACCGCCATAATCACCAGCAAGCAAGGGACTCCAGAAGTCCTGGTCGTAACCACGTGGCCTAACATCAAGCTCTTCGAAAACCTGGTGAGGCTCACTTCCACCTTCATTGAAGCTCACACCGCTATCCTCGTCATACCTACTGCCACCTCTCACGCTGTCACTCTTAAGTTTTTCTTCTGCTGCTACAAACTCACGGATAAATTCTTCTTCTTCCAAATTGATTATTTTTGTCTTCGAAGCAGCTGAGGAAACAGACGGTCTCTTTCGTACACCCGAAGCAGAGCGATTCTTGTTAACTCCGGGAGTAACAAAACCCATTCCGGTATCATCCACAAACTCAACTGCCGACTCTACCGTCACTGCTTCAAAACGAGCAAACAAATTCATGCCGCCGTTCACTCTCAGGTGTTTGCAGAAATAACCAACTGACCCATCACTGGTTAAGAGAACAGGGGGCGTCCTTATTCCAGTTGCTAGCTCAATAGTCGTTGGAGGCCAGTAGCTCAGAGAGACACGGAAGCATCTGTCATCTACCTTGAACTCACTCAGAACGTTAGTCTCAAGCTCTTTGTAACCAATACCGTCGTAAACGGATACCATTCTTGCCATCTGATTCTTCTCAATGACGAAATCCCACCTCCCAGAGTCGCCACAAACCCACTCACCACTTATCACCATACATTGGTCTTCCATCTAAAATTATAGAAAACAAAACAGAGTACAAACAAAAGAAGCTAAGAAACATAATTCATGTGAAATTCAAGTTAAGAATCTGATTAAAAACAAAAAAAGTTTATCACCTCCACAAACCCTACCACACTGATTCCTTGCTGACCTAAAAAAAAATTAAAGAAAAGTCCATACCATCTCCACAAAACCTTGCAAACCCACGTCTGAAAACCTAGGAGCTATATCCACCGTTCGTTTATTTTAAACTTGTTAAATCTAACGGCTTCTTATTGACACACTGTCCCATACACCTACCTTAATAACTTCAGCAAGTTACAACTCTTAACTAAATTGCAAATTCCATTACACATGCCTAACTAAATAATAAAAAACGCAAACTCGGTTGTTGTCTCCCATCCGCAAACCAGGGACATTTTGGTCAAAAAAACCGGTTGGGAAACGTGAAAGTGTGTGTGAAGCACATTGTGTCTTAAGTTGTTAAAAAACTGGCGAAAGTGTCTTAAAGAGTTAACAACTCTAATATTAGTATGTTTTTGGGGGATTTTAAATATTTTAAATGTGGTTTGGGTTTCTTCTTCTATGTTTTTAAATTTATGGACCCTTTATTTAGGGTTTGGTTTATATATTGTACTATAATTAAGACATTTTCTGGTCTTGATTAATGATATAGGTTATGTAAAGAGTTTGGGTTTGTATCAGTAGAGTGGAATCAAGAAGATTTTATTTCATTATGATCTTGATGTGTACTATATGCAACTATTTTTGACTAGTTTAGCAAAAAAAAAAAAAAAAAATTATTTTTGACTAATACTATATGCAACTATTTTTGACTAATACAGTATGCAACTTAACATTATCGTTTTCTAATTGTCAATTGCTTTCTATTATTGCTAATATAAGATGACTCATTTATATATGAATTTTCTATAATCTGTAATGACAGAAAATTCTCTTTGCATATCCGTTGCTAAATTTCTGATGACCATAAAAATAATGTCGTAATCAAAATTTAAATCTGCATGGGAAAAAAATCGTCTCTACACTAATATTTATCTGCAATTTGCTAACACCGACTAATACACAGCTTTGACTTCATATATATGTAGTAAATGTTACATTTCCTAAATCAGATTGAGGTAGAGAGTACCTAGTATAACAAGTGATATGGAGAGGAGTAAATAGAATCTTTTTCGTGGGAAGTGAAGACTCAGATCTTTGTTCTATTTATGGAAACTCTTGTGAGCTTTAGTTTCGGGATCTTTGCAATGTTGTCCCTTTCACCGTTACAGATCCTCTCTTCTTCTTACGTTATTTATTATTACTACAGATCAGTTGATACCACAGTGTTCAAAAACTAAAAAAATAATAAATACAGTTGATACCACAAACACATCACGTCATGATCTCGTCACTTGTGCATCCATAGGTTTCTTTTTTTTTTTAATAAAAGAATCATCTATAGGTTTCTTTTGTTTAGATTCTGTTTTCGCTCAGTCCTAACTCCCAGCATATAACAAAATCAAAGGTTTCTTTACATGAATAAAATAATTACACATTACTTTGATTATACTATGGTTTTATTTTCCTTTTCAGATTTTAGTCCTGTTATAATCACATTATGGTTTTCGTAACTGCGACTTCCCTTTTCCTTTTCAGATTTTAGTTCTGTTTATGATAACAAATATGGTTCCGTAATTGCGATTTCCCTATCTCAACTAAATCTTATTCATACCAAATGATGATATCTATATGAATTACAAGTTAAAGAGTGGCCCAATGGTACGGAGTTTTATGGGCCTGAATGAACAAACATGTATACTAAATGTTTAGTATGTGTTTTCCTTGAAAGAAAAAACGGCGGGGCATGATTATCGTTTTTAGCACATGGGGTAGTTGATATATTTAGGCCCAAATATAAAACTAAAACAATTGGCCTATGCAGGTTCCGAACCTGCGACCTTCGCGTTATTAGCACGACGCTCTAACCAACTGAGCTAATAGGCCGTCTTAACAAATTGTTAAGAATCACTAATTAATCTATTATAAAGAGTAACAATGTGACCTTAGCATGAGCCATGGACAATTATGAGCCTTTTCAAGAAAAAAGCCATATGGGAATCATGCGCAATGCACAGTTTTGAAAGAACACAAATATGAACACACCTGGAGATAAGTCCACAAGTGTTGAAGTACGTACGTACAATATTATGGACCAATAATGTTAAATAGAAAAGCATTTACATACAGACCCAAAAATACTTTAGCTAGTTGAATTTGTGATATTACGTACAGTTGGATATACCATTGGAATTATTTGTTCACTATTCGGAACAATGAACTCATGGTTTAATATACAGGCTCCGCCTCCTATTGACAATATTGTGAAATGGCACAATGATACCAGCCTAACGAGATGGTATATCTACTTCACTTGTTGTTTTCACCATCATAAACGATATATCATATAAGCCTTTTAAGCCTTTAAGTAGTACAGTTCTGATAATATATACAAGATATTGAATTCTAGAAACAGATCTAAAATTGAAAAAAAGAATTGGTTTACACTTACGTAAGAATGTTTAGCTTAATTGGCTAGTGTCAATATAGACAACTTTGTGTGAACATCAATAAATAGAGTTGGACCCGGATGTGAGAAAGCGACAAGAGAAGAGGTCGATGGTTCTGGCCACGACGGCGACGGTGGTAGGTCAGTCGTGTAGGGCCGCCGCACGTGGTCGACCTTATCCTCTTGTCTTTTTGACAGTTCAACTTATTTTGTCTCTTCCTCAGTAGCTTTATGTATCAAAAGATTTTCTACTGCTCAACAGATTTTATAAAATCATCTAAAGTAACGATTCAAATTCTAGTGACTGCTGAAAGAAAAAAAAATCTAGTGATCACTGCATTAACATACATCAGTAGGAAGAAACACAGGATTCACTGAACTCAATTTGCTGATTACGAAACTCTTCAATTCATCAAAAGATATGTATAAAGAACGTGACAGAAAAAAAGAATACATAAGGTGTATATGAGTACATAAACATATTGGCTGCATAGTTAAGTTGGCCGACAACAGAATATCAATGAGACAATGATGCAGATTCAGTTTCTTCCAACCTGACACTTTGACCCCATTTTCATGCTTTCTCTTGTCATCAACAATAATATTGTGTGAAAACAAATAAAAATAACAAGTGTTGTAATGAACTAATGATAATATATTTGTGGTTGGACTGGTTGCTTGATACTCTCCCGTTTCACGTTCTTGAATTAAAATTTTGTTTCACCATCGAATTGAAACTCTCTCGGTCAAAACCCTTTACATCAATTAATACATATTATTACTATTTCGATTCAAATAACTACGAAGTTATTTGAACATTGATGTGCCTTTTAATATGCGTGATTGGTTGGTTGTATAATCTGTTTTAGTCTTCAGATGTTCTTGACGCGATTAATAAAAAGGAACTTCACTTTATATTTTAATAGACTAAATTCGACGTACTTCATACATGTCTTCCATCATAAATTTGGCACCTAGTGGTCACGTCAGATTAAATAAGAGGGTCCCCAACTATATTTTAAGTGGTGTATATGACTTGTGTTGTCCCTTGATCTATATCTAGTCATTAAAACTTTATTACTTAACAGAAACTAAACAAACACCCATCATGAATTAAAGTTAAGTCAAGTCATAAAAGTACAAAGAATAGCCGTCTCATATTTGGA
The DNA here is from genome assembly GCF_000801105.2 of Raphanus sativus. NCBI lineage: Eukaryota > Viridiplantae > Streptophyta > Magnoliopsida > Brassicales > Brassicaceae > Raphanus > Raphanus sativus. The sequence continues at coordinate 14,072,762 of NC_079514.1, read as the reverse complement.
GCTAGGGGTGCAAACGGAGCGGATATCCAGAATTTTGAGGATATCGATGATCCGATCCGCCATGTATGAATAATTGTTTTTCTGATCTGATTCGATCCGTGATTTTTCGGATATTCGTTTTTACGGATATCCAGAAAAGTCAGTATATTTTACCGGATATCCGATTTGATCCGTCGATCCGGTACAAAATAATAAAAATCATTTTAAAAATAAATTAAAAGAAAACTAAAATTTTTAATATAAAATAATAATATTTCATTACAAATTATTTAAAAACTAGGCACTTTTAATAATTTAATGATCAAGTAATTAATATAGTGGATAAAATAATTAATATATATATATATTGAAATTTATATTATATATCCTTTTATATATACATATATATGTATATGTATATTACGGATCGGATCAGATATTCGTTTTTTTTTAAAATGAGTATTTGCGATTTACTTCTTATTTGACGGATATTGAATTTTAGTATTTATTTCGATTCGTAGAATTACGTATATCTAGATTTTTCGGATCGAATCGAAACGAATAACGGATCGACCATTACAGATATTTTGACAACCTCTATGTGGAGCACTAACGCTACATATGATTAGACAAGTAACAAAAGGGTATTTATTTGATCTATAATTTTATTTATCTACAAATGAACTGGCTAATCATTGGAACTAGGAAGAGGTTGTTGGTTTGACTGAAATTAGTAGAATCGAAACATGCAAGCATGTTTATGCAAACTTGTACTCCCTCTCACATAATAACTTATAAGTTTAATCATTGGGTTATATAAACTGATTATTACTATACTAATATTTTTAAATAAATAATCTAAATAATCTGTTAGATTAAAAAATTCTACTCTATACTATGTTGATTACACATTGCTTATTTGGACTTCCAGATCCATGACTATTTCAAAGTAGTATAGTTTTAGCATTAATAATCAGAAAATAAAATATTAAAAGAAAATTTACATTATAAATTTAATCAACACTAAGAAAATAGTATACTATTTTAATAATAATATTATAAAACTAATTTAATAATTTATTAGCATTTCTATAATTAATTTTGTTTATCTTTTAAATATAACTATACTATATATTATTATACATATTATAAGAAAAAAAGAAAAAAAACGAGAGCCCCGCGAAAATGTCTGTGAGCCTCCCCACTGGACAGGCAGGCTCTGCACACGAAGAAGTGATTATCTTTGGTTTAATTTGGTTAAATAGCTTTTTAGCTGGTTACAATTTCTAAATCATGCTCTATATGTTGGACTAGTTATCGTGTAGCTAAATCACTTCTTAAAATTTAAACATTTGAAATTGTTTAGTGAACCTCGGCGGTTAGCTTTTCTTTAGATTAATGCGAACTCAAATATTAGAAAACATGATTTTAAATAAACCAGATACACTAATCACAAGCTCATAAAACTACGGAAGCAAGAAATTAAAAACAAAACAAGAACACATCTTGGTTAGTTTATGTGTGAGATAACTGAATTTATACAAGGAGCTACAGAACTAAGGCAGACGCCATTACAAAATTTATCCCAACGTTTTATTCGTCATTTTTACAAACTAACAACCACCAACTGTAAATATATACCCATATCAAAATTTAACTTTCATCCCCCATAATCGACGATTGGCAAGCAAACCTAAACCACTTTCTCCTTCATATCTTCTTGCTATCATTGGTTTGCTCCGTTTCAGCTTCAAAGTATCACCACTTGGATCAACCAAGATCAATCTTGCCAACATAAGAGCATCACAACACATCGTTTGATGATGTAAAGCCTAGCTCTTTGCTCTCTGAGAACACCACCAAGTCCTCTATTACTTGAAACTTTTCTCTTTAAAACTCCCATCTTTAATATTATAGAGATTTTAGTCTGAAGATAAGAGAGTAAATTAACCAAGAAAGGTCATTCTTTTATAGAAGAGAAAGTTGAAGAAGCGAGAGTACTTGTAGGGACAAGAAGTCGAGGTCGCGCGTGGAAGTGCACCCCAACTCACCCGACACTGTCTTTCACCATCCACTTGTGTTAAATGTCGCATCATTTTCAATCTTCAGAGATAGATGATTTTAGTGGTGATTTGTATCAGTGTGCCATTGTACCAGTATCAGAATTTCAGTCGGAGAAAATGTATGTGTGAGTTCTACGAAAATAATCTGTATAATGTTACGATATCAAAGCTCTTATTGGTTGTACACAAAACGACGGTATGGTTTTATAGTTCTTTCTTTTTAATCATATACTTTATGTTTTGATCAGGATTTCATTATGTTCTGATATTATGCTATTTCATTCTCTCATTTTACATGATTTAGTGATTGGTTACTATTTTTTTGTGACACGTGATTGGTTACTAATAAAATTAATTATATAAGAAATGATTATCGATTAAACATTTTTAAAAAAACTTCCCTTTTTCCTATAATTTAATCATTCGCAGTATTCGAAATCAGTATTTATAAGTGTAAAAAAAATCTTTATAAGCCTAAATTTTTTTTTGTTAAACCATCGGTATCAATACTATTAAAACTGGATCATGATCAGTTGATAAAAGTTATGTCCAATTTAAAATATAATGCTTATATTTAATTATAGTGATAGTTATTTAAAATAGCATGTAACCACTTTAATAAAATAGTTTTGTAACTTCCACCACTTTTGTTCCAAAATTTTCAGATCAATTATGTTAACTACGTAATACGGTTATGAATATTATGTGAACATTTTTATTTTTTCGGATACATCAGATAAATTCAGTTCCAGTGAATAATATTCTTACTAATTAAATAATTTTGTAACTACTTCTTAGATGTATATATATTCTGTAAAATCACATTTTAGTTCCAAAATATTAGTGACCACTACTTTTAATATTATAAACTGTCGACTACCTTACGAAGTCCAATAAATAAAAATTATATCACCTAGAAACTGTTGTAAAACTTGTATTTCTCCTTATTATTGATGTGCCAATAGGCATCTATATATATACATGTTACAAGGAAGAGATAAATGGAAAGATCCTATTTCCAATAGGAAATAGGAAATACATGGAAATAGTAATATCCTAATACAAATATGCTAATACATAAATATGGTAAAGTCTAAGTCTTCCTTTCTTCCTCATGCGTCTGGTCCGGTTCGGTATTGTCTGTCCGGTACGTCCGCCCGGTACTGTCCGGTACGGTTCGGTTATGTCCGTCCATCCAATGGTTTATAACACTCCCCCTTGGACGCCATAACCGTTTCAGAGTTCATAGTGTGCTTCATGTTGCCTCATTAAAACCTTACCAGGAAAACCCAGTGGGACAAAACCTTGGTGAAGGAAAAAGAGTACAACACACACTACTCCCCCTAATGAATGCATCACTGAAGATGTCCGTGTAAGGACTTGTAAATATTGATTCAGTGAGCTTGGAGTGTCTGTGTTTCTTTCTCTTAGAATTTCGCAGAAGAACACTTGGACGTACTGTGCCTTATGTCGTCCAACTTATAATATGGTCGACCATTATGGTCCTTGACCAAAAACGTATGTCTCCTAGACTACTAACCACTTTACTTGGTTGGATCTCATCCATAAGTGTTTATGGATCGTCCTATAGTATGACCTGGTCGTTTATGGACAGTGAGATATTTCTCTTAAGTACTATCGAAAATGTACTGAACTGGTCGATCCATATTGTGTCATAGACCTTGTCTATACACGTCCATAATTTTCTCATGAGTGTCTTAGATCATGACTTGATCAGTGATCATTACTACAATGAGTTTTACATAGTCATTAGACTTTGGTTCTATAACCAAGTACACTCATCGGACCTTATTCTTGGCAATCAATCTTTCTTGCCATATGTACTATCCATACTGATAGTTGATACCTCAAAAGTCATACCACGTTTTGGGTTAACAAAATTAGTCATCTCTCATGGATGATTCGGCTGGAAAGAAGCCGGACATAGTCTTTGATTTGGTATGGTCTTTGGCGTGAACCATAATGGTTCTCTTCGCTTTTTGCTGTGACCATCTTATATCTTACTTAGGGTGTGCTGATCTCATACACATACCCACGACTATGGTCTCTGCTATGAGTTATTGCAGTCCTTATATACATAGTCTTAAGAATTAATCTTGTTTATACACACACACAACCTTTGATGGATGTCTAAGATGTTGTTGGTGTGTTGCTATCAAGCCTTTGCCGTAGACCATTGGGTCATAGACCACGACCAATCACATGGTGATTGGTACTTCTCTCATACGGCTATATATGTATATGCAATCCCATGTCCTTAGTTCGTATGGACCTTTGCTAGGCGTGCCTATGGACTGCTACATGATAGCTGATCTTTTGAGATCTAGAAATAAACTGTATCAACCTCTCTTTAGGCTGGTTCCAAACACAAGGGATTTTGTACTTTTTATAAGTATGTATGGACTGAATTGGATTGTTCTTAGACAGATCCTTTACTTATACAGCTGCTTAATGATTCAGTCCATGAACAGCTTAGGAACAATGCTGTTATTGAGAATTTCTTTTCTCATCTTTGTGGTACCTTTATAATATTTGATCCAGTGATCCATATGCTTGCTTACTACGTTTTTATCTCTTACTTATGACCAGACCTTTGTCAATTTCGAATCTGAGTAGTAGCATCCACCACATCGGAGTATATCTCCTTATAAACTGTTTTTCGGTCTCTGTGAGTAACCTTGTGTAATCAGCTATGCTCAAATGCTGTAAATAGGCACATGCACGTCTTAGACCACGTGACCATGTCCTTATCTCACGGTTTACTTTCCTCACATGACCCATTCACTGGTTTTATCACTTGATGGCGTTTTATGGCCAATACGTCCATCTTTCTTTACTTTAAACCCCACGTCCATTTTATTCTTTGTGAGTACTCTCGTGGGTTTATGATCCTCGCATTATATCTTATACTCAAGTGCTACTTTCTTTTATGAGTTCTCTTATATGTAAATACATCAGTGGTGTTAACACTCTTATTTATGGTTCCATTGTGTTCCAGACATGTCCAAATCGATTTGAGATTTCATTATCTAGGACCTTTATTTCCTTGCAGTTTGGCGTCCCAAACTACATGGTCTGGTACCTTAGATGGTTAGCTGGCCAGCCTTATCTCCATGTCCGGACTGGTTCCCTTTTGAACTCGGATTTATATCATTCTGTGCACCTTTTCATTTCTTTCTATCCGAGGTTCCTTTATCTTATGGAACACTTTGGTCTATCTTGTATAGACTCTGTAGCAACTTGATTGTGTCTCTTAGGACATCAAATTTTGTGGTGCATAAGCTGGTATGACATTTAGTCATTCTTTTCTTTCCTTTCGGGTCAATGTGTCTGGCATCTAGTTCTGCTAGCTTTTGCATTATTTGATCACATTCTTTGGACGTCTTAGATTATATTTCTAGTCCGAGGATCTTGCCAAGACAATGATGGTTAATACCAATATCTTACTCTTTATCCAGCTTATAGCTTTCTCACTTTTGATGTTGGACAGTCGGATTACTCATGCAATCCGTGAACCTGGCCATTTAATCTTATCACCCATATTTGGCTCAAGGTTTCATATAAATTCGTGGGAGAAAGTCATACTCCTATCCAACATATATTCCCAATTCTTATCTCAGTTTCTATCTTAGAAAGCACATATGAATGTGGTGGTTAAATCTCTTTAAGATTTCATATGTCTGGTCGTGACCCGTATTCAATCTGAGATGGGAATATCTATGCTCACTTATATGGCCTGATGCATATTGTCTTTACACATGTATATCAGTGTGTTCCCAAGCATTAGGTCGTGGCCTTTGTATTATAGGAAATCGGCCAAATGATTGTCCATGGTTCTGTTTTCGACCCGGTCGGTTTCATCGTCCGTGGTACGGTCGTATGAACTTTGTTGACCGCGTCCACGTCCTGTCCATCCATCCCGGTCTCGACCGGATGGTTTATCATGATGGACGTGGCTTGTCTTTGTATTAATTTACCATGGCCATAGACCATGTCCCACGGATCATGTTCATGTTATAGTATGGTCATGTACCACACGGGTGTGTATTCTCCCCCTCATGAACATGCTATAAACCATTATGCCATTTCATGATACTTGGGACAGTTAAGCCTCATGAGCTTTCCTTGTGTACATGTTTCACAACGTGAGATTCTATGGGATAACTCTTTTGTGCCTTTCAATTATTTGCATCAAGTTTGGATCGATCCGGATGGCTAGTCCGGTCATGCCATTAAGTGTAATTTCGTATGGTTAACCAACTGGTTACCATGGCTCTTTTGCTTCTCATCATACTGATCTTAGCATAGTATTAATCAGTAGAGTATATAGGTATAGTCTTGACCACTTTCTTATAAGGCCTTTGGCTATTTTTCTTTCAAAATCTGTAGGAACCTTTTGTTCTCTTTTGCCCATTGTTTCTATATGGAAACCATTTTTGTTAGTACTCAATGGGCCACGAAATTGGGTGTATATAATGCCCTTCAGGCAATGCCTTGGCTGTGGTCTAACTATCCTTCTAGAACAAGATTTATTGGGAGAATTTTATTTTTATTTTTCGTGGATATTTTTATGCTTTGTAATTCTAAGATAAATAAAAATCATTCAATAAATAAAATTCCAATAAAGGTTTTTATAAAAACACTAAATCATATAACATAATAAGATTTAAAGTAAATCAAACAAACAAAGCAAAATTTCAGGATGTCAAATGGCCTTTTAGCCTGTGGTCAAGCCGGCCACTCCAACTGTCACTTTGGATGTGGCTTCCTCGGATTTATTATCTCTTTCATCACAATATGCTTCATAACCACTCATCTCATTCTTTATTTGATTCATCCACTCTCTTTGTAATAAGTATGAGAACAGATCATTGTATGTGGTGAAAAATTTCTCTCTATGATGTAAAAATAGATCTCTTGGATCTGCTGTAGAGAATGTCTTTTCAAGTAATTCCTCATCTGTTAACTTTTCACCACATAATATCAGGTTATGAGCTATTTCGGACAGGGTATAATTATATTCTTCCACGGACCCATAGTCCCGGAATCTGAGGCTCATCCACTCATGCCTTATCTTTGGTAATAACACCTTAGTGTATCTGGACATTAATTCTGTCCAGAGGCATCGGGGGCTCTCTATATCTCGGTACTGATTTCTCAGTTCCTCAATGAGATGATGGCTCATTACTGTTAATGCCATTTCGTTCTTTTGGTTCCATGATCATCCTTGATGATACATTTCCCAAGACCCTCTGTCCATAGTATATATGAGATATTCATTGCCCATCCTAGATAATTTTCTCCAGAAATTTTTAGGGTATCATAATCCAAGGTTGACATCTGAATCATATCAATCAATTTTTAGAATTCATGCATTCAAATAATCAATCAAACATGAAAATACTTTTAGAAATTTTATCACTCAATATATCAATGGTTCACACCAACCAAAACAAAAATTTCTAACAAGTATTAATCAATCAACATGAAATATCCTTTTAAGCAATCATATATCAACCTCAGAAATTTTCAAGTGTTCTTATGTGATCTAGGTTCCTGCGGACCTAACTAGAAAAAATTTCAGACAAGTGATATATGAAATATAAACTATATGTTCAGGGTTATAATGCATCAGGTCTTACGACCCTTAGGTCACACGACCACAGTACATGATGCAAAGCCACACGGCTGGTTAGTATGAACAGTCTGGATTCATTTAATCTATCCTAGCAGGATGATTCTAAGTGTTCAGGTCGGATTTAATGTAAATCTATCAACCTAATGAATCAGACAGTCTAGCAACCTAGATGAACAATCATACTAACAACCTAAACATCATTATGTATGCAAGTGAACCACACGGTTCCGATTGAATGATTATTCCTTAATGCAATCGATTTTTATCAACCTAGCAATCAATGATTCTAAGTGATAAAATGAAACAATAAACCTCAAACAATTTGTTCAGATAATTCAATCAACAAAATTCGGATGAGATCCTAATATATTGTTTCTATGTGATTCCAAATTCAGTTTAAGCAATCAATGATCAATGGTGAGCATTCTAGCAATATTCCTATTTCAAATTCAGTATGGAATATGCAATTTAACATAAGCTGAAAACTTTTCAGAAAAGGAAATTTTTATAAAAAGAAACTTTCTATTTTTTCAGAAAAGGAAATTTTCCATTTTAGCAGAAAGGAAATTTCAACAAATCAATCAATCAAGCAATCAATAAAATAATTCAGATTTCAGTTTATAGAATTTATAGTTTGTGAAATCGACCAAGATGGGTTTAAGGGGTGATCGATTTCTATTGGCTCCGATTGATCATTCAGATCATAAGGTTTTCGAGATCCAAGAACACTTAGTGTTTTGGTTTTAATTGATTTAATCAATCTCTTATTGAATAAGGAATATTTGTGCTTCTAACAACCTAATGACCGTTTGATCTAGCAACTTAACGGGAGAACTAAACCAAATCCTAATTCCTCAAATTTATTTAGGGATTCAATTGTGCTAGGTTTTTAGGTTCATCAAATTTTAATGTTCAATCCTTTAACAAACAACCAAATTCGTTTTGATATGGTTCCAAAGGGTGTTTCAGATTTTATTTACCTTTAGATTGGAGAGAATCTGAAACTGGACCACCTAGAGAGAGGAGAGAAAACCGCGAACGGCTTGAACGTCTATCGCGAGCAAGGGACGGGCTGATCGGATCGTCCGGAACCTCTACCGGCTGTTGGATGAACTGTCGGATCGTCTGGTGGCTTATCGGGTGCTGATCAATTCGTCGGATGGTCAGTATGGGTGCTGGTCGGATGAGAATGGAAAGACAGCTAGGGTTTCCTTTAGTAAAAAGGAAATTGTCAACGCGGATTGAAACGGAGGTGGAGAACGCGTCTGAACTCGGATTGAGACGAGGTTTGCGGCGCTGGATTCTTCTCGTCGAGAGCTTCAATTGGATATATGGAACGTCGGCTAAATCCTTATGGTTTAAGAGATACGTCGATTTGAAGTTGCGTCCGAATTAGGGTTTTGAATCAAGTTGACGGCGCTTCTTGTAATAGCTCGTGAGAACGCGTCCGGTATCGGATTGCGATGAGGTCGACGGCGTTGGATACGCCTCGTCGAGATCTTGAATTTGATAGGTGGCTTGTCGTCTGGATCCGTCGGGTTAAGGAGATACGGTGTTTTGAAGTTTCGTCTGATTTCTAGGGTTTATGGTGGTTGCTGGAAAAAAAGGTTTCGAAATTCACTCAGGGTTTTCTCAGAGCTCTCGTGCTGATAACGTGTTGTAAAACTTGTATTTCTCCTTATTATTGATGTGCCAATAGGCATCTATATATATACATGTTACAAGGAAGAGATAAATGGAAAGATCCTATTTCCAATAGGAAATAGGAAATACATGGAAATAGTAATATCCTAATACAAATATGCTAATACATAAATATGGTAAAGTCTAAGTCTTCCTTTCTTCCTCATGCGTCTGGTCCGGTTCGGTATTGTCTGTCCGGTACGTCCGCCCGGTACTGTCCGGTACGGTTCGGTTATGTCCGTCCATCCAATGGTTTATAACAGAAACAATAATATTGATACTATACTTTAATAAATACTATTTTCACTACACAAAATAATAGGAATGAACTATGGTTTAATTAAGGGCTTCTTTACTTAATAACCAAAAAAGGAAATTAGATTTTGGAAAAGAGAGTAGAGAGATAGGAAGAGAAAATAGGAGAGAGGGTGGGTTTTTGGTTAGTTAGTGAGTTATAATTTTTTTTGGTTATTACACCTAATTTTCTTTTAATTAATGTTTTAAAACACCGTCTAGATGTTCAATTTGATTAGTTTTCGGTCATTGAGTTATTAGATTGACCATGGATAACTATGTCAGTAATGTTTCAATCATTCTTATGTTTTATCCGCTTAAATATATAGTTGACTCCTAAATCTTTTAACTTGGTGATATTGTAATAATTATTATTAATGAAATATGAAGTTTATTAAGTGATGCAATTTTGGTTTAAGTTTATTCAGGTTTGGAATTTTTAGAAATAGTGATTTAAATCTCAAGGGCGTATTTTGATCCGCCCTTAAAAGGGCGAATATATTTTCTGTCTTATATATTTTTAGAAATTTATTTTTTCTATTTGTGTTTCTCAGTCATATTTGTGTTTTATTATTGTATGATATTTTTTAAATGATTAATAAGAATTTTTTTTTGTCAACTTTCGGGCCACAACGGGCCGGCCCGATAGCCCAAGCCCTATAGCAGGGGAAGCCTTACTTTAGGAGGCAGAGGTGAGGGTTGAACCCTGATGTCAAGGTCCCAAAGGGACTGTCAATAGCCACTGGGCTATGAGCTACTCGGCAATAAGAATTTTTAATAATTGTATTAAAATAGTTGGACAACAAATATATCAATAGGTCATTTTCTTATTTTAATAGTATTGATAAACACAAGTATAGTTATAAAATAACTCGAATACAAAAATTAAAATTCTCAAAAAAGTATACCCGCTCTTAATCTAGTTCTTTTTTAAAGAGTTTTATTTTATTTTATTTTATATGGTCACAAACCCCGAACATGTATGCCATCTATGTTTCCTCTTTTATTTTCCACCAAATACTTGTGAGTTATTTAATTTCAATAATCTGAAAGAAAACAAAAAGAATGCAAATTTCAAAAGCTCTTAAACTAAATATCTCATATTTTTTTGACAAAAATTAAATATCTCATATTTACTCAATTTATCTACGAAACATGATTGAATGAATTATAAAACAAAAGATTTTTTTTGTATTTTATTGTGTTAAACTGTGATTTCAAAAGGTAACTCAAACTGAGCTGAAATAATATTTCTACTATTTGTTATTTGTACATCTTTGAATAATTTTCTAATTTAAGATGAGATAATATGTAATAATTTGATTTAATCTATATTATTATTTGCGAAGTGATATATTTTTTGTTTATGAACTTTACGTTAAAAGTTATACTAGTTAAATTTCTTGTTATCCTTAATAACTAACTAAATAAATATATATATATATATATATAATTAAAGATAAATTTATATTTTAAGATCAAATTTATATTTTAGATAACTGATCATAAATTAATATAATAAAACTGTCAAAAATAAAAACATATTTTCTAAAAACATATTTAATATAATTCGATTTAAAAATATGATTAGATGTATTAATAATTTGAAAGCGATTTGTATGTCTCTCTCTCTCTCTCTCTCTCTCTCTTAGTATTTTGGATCATTGAATTTCATAACGAAATGCATCTTTTAGTACGAACATTAATATAATTCATATATTTCATGTATAACTATTATTATAAGTGTATAAATAGATCGTAATTTTTTCGCACTTTCATTGTATCTTTCTATGTCACTCATCTAGTTCTCTCTCATTCTATTTCACTCATTTCGTCTCTTTTATATATCTCTCCCCCAATCCGTCTCTCTATATTTCACCTCTTTATATATATATATATATATATATCTTAGTCTCTCTCTGAGTCTCTTTCTCTCTCTATCTCTAAATACCTCTTTCTCTTCATATCGCTCGTTGTCCCTCTCTCTTCCATAAAAAAAATTCAAAATCATGAAACTAATATTTTTTTCTTTATAGTGACCATACACAAAACTATGTTTATTCATTTTTAAAATCACTCAAATGAAAAACAATTATAAAAAAATTAAAACTTATTGGTTTGATCACTAAAATGAATATCCGAAACATTAATTTATAATTGATGCCTTAACGTTTAATAGATAAAAAAAAACTAAATTATAACCAGTTTATAACCCGCATATGAAGTTGAACTCTTCCTCCAGCCTCAGATTCACAAAAGAAGTGAGTTGAGAAACTTTCTTTGTGTCAACCATTTTCTCATATAGCTTGAATCATTCAACAACATTAACCTACACATACGAAGAACAACAACAAAAAATAGTGTGATAGGTTTGAATTATAATAGACATTGAAGAAGATCTTCACTCACCATGCTTCGTACATATCTTCGACAACAAAGTATTTGCCATGCTTGCATGACAATCTCTATCTTTCTCTTCCTGCTTTTACTTAGAACTAAGATTGTTATCTGAAAAAAAGAATGGAATCACTTGTTTAAATAGTCTTTAGAAAATTAATATAAAGAAGAAAATATTATAGGGATCATGGGATTTGGCAACCTCGAAGATCACATGGCTTAATCTTGCAAAGATTAATGTCCTTTATGATTTGAACCAAAAAAAAATCAATGTCCTTTATGAAATCGATATCCACCCTCTTTGATGCAACTTTTTTTTTTCCTTAGCTAGAAGTAATCTACCAGTTGAAAGTGTTTTCTTTAATCAAAGCAAATTCCAAATATAAAATACTTCTGATACCAAAGAGAAGGAAATAAAATAATCTTAATCAAATAAAATCCAACAAAAAAAACAAAAAAAAAAAACTGAAAATAAGAACTCAAAGTAGATTTGAACAAAAAGAAGAACTCAAAGTAGAGAGGCTCCACAAATAACAACCACCATATAGAGACTACGATATATGAACATTCCACGTACGTAGAGCTTGATACAGCAACTCTTTCTAGAAGCTTCTCTGCACTTCAGACAAATTTTCACCACTGCTACCATCTTTATTCTTAACTTCTTCTTCTGTTGTCTTCCTCCCGAAGCTTCCATGGTTAGAACTTAGATGAGACATTACTATAGCGCAATAAGCAGAAGTAACCAAGGAGGTCTCAACGAGATAGTGCCTGATCTTATGATGTTCAATATCGGGAGTAAAATCACAAACACATCTATTGTGAGGGAGTAATGTCTCCGACTTCTTTCTGAGCTTATGATGCTAGCATTGAGTGAGCTGAAGACACTCCTAGTCTGTTGAATTTGAGTCTTTACCGATCCTGCTTCTTCTGGTTTTGTTTGTTCACCTTTAATGGGTTTGTGAAGAGTGGTCGAGAGTTTTGGTTCTTTTCTTGGCTTTACTTCCTCTGCACTCATCATGGGTATAAATTAGGGACAATAACCATTAATCAGTATAGCTATTCAGTCAGTGCAATCATTTAGTGATGTTTATACTTCTAAGCACTGAAATATAAAATATTTTCCATAAAATATTTTCTTTTACACAAATGTACTATGAGTCTGACATCTAAAAATTGTGTTACAAAGAATAAAATGTCTGACATCTAAAATAATGTAGAAAAGACATAAACCAATTTATTCGTATCCCATTAGTACTAAGTTTTAATTACATGAGCTTTAAACATGTTACCTTCTAAGAGCATCCACAATGGAGACTCTTAAGGAGTCCTTAGCAAGGTAGGGGGCCCACTTTTTTATGAGTTTGTGCCATGTTGAGTTCTTAAAATCCTTTCTTAATGATTGATCTCTTCACTGTTCACGGGCCATACTGCGTATGTGACGACCCGTGAATGGTCATCTCTTTCTTTAAAAAAAAAAAAAAAAAATCTGAGATATTCTTATCAAATCTGAAATGCCTTTTTTGTTAAGAACTCCTATAAATCTCACTGTTGTAGATGCTCTAAGAGAGTTCATTTGACATGGTTCCGGTATTATGGACCCAATAGTAGGATTCAATTCGAGTTTGTTTGGATTTTGCCATCTAAAACAAGTTGATATATAAATTAGAATCTATAAACAAATTAAACACATTCATAGTTAATTGTTTTTAAGTTTATACGAACACTAATAAATTGCAATGTGTAAAATACAAACTTAAGGATTTTATGTATAGTTTTGAGCTTACAAATTACAAAATTGAAACGGTAACATAAGAATTTCACTTGGCGAAAGAAAAATATTATAACATGTAAACGTGACCCAGAAAAGGAGGTATCATAGAAGAAAAAACAGGATCAGCAAACATACTATAGTTCGTGTACCTATGAATTGATACTTGAGAGATGGGCTTTCTTGAGTCTGAAGATGCTCAGATTTGAGTTTGTGGCATGAAAGATTCGCTGTATGTGCGTTGGTGGGAAGTTGATGATGAGGAAGAAAACAATGGCGACGAAGGATCAACATTATGTAATTGGCATGTGATTAGAGCTAGGCGATCCGATCCTCTTACCATGATTATTCTTCTTCTTTCTTCTCTATCGATCACCATACTCTCACTGAATAAAAGAAAGAAGGTAAAAACAGATGCTAATCATCAAGACATAAGCTTGGAATCTCTGATGGTAAATAATCAACATAAATCTTGATCATAATTATATATATATATATATATATATATATATATATATATATATATATTTAATAATACTACCATTTTTGTTTGATTTCTCTTCATGTATTGATTCCTTCTTACTTAGAGCAGAAATTTCAACTACCGCCAAATTAGAAATTGAAATAATCAGTTTTTCAATTAACCGATGAAACTAATATAAGAATGAAGATGTCGAGTCTGATGATTTTACACAAACAAATAAGAAAAGAGAAAAGACTGTTTCAAAGACAAAAAAATTTACCTTCATTGTATGTTCTCGGAGACACCAAGAAACAAAGTGATTCTATGAAGATTCAAAAGCACAATAGTTCATCTGAATAAGAAAAACAAAATTAAAATTAGCCAACCGAGAAGATATGTGTGATATAAGATGTTTAACATTCTAAATAATATAAATATATTAAATCGAAAACACCAAAATGTTCACAACACAAAAAGTTCAATGGTTCGTTTTATGTCGAGAGTGTCTTATTATATAGAAATTGGTAGATGTTTTCTAAATAAATTCTATGAAATAGAATATTCTCTAATAAATTCTAAAAAAATATTCAAAAAGATTATTTTGGAATATTTTGTTAATAAAGGTGAATTTGAATAATAAAAATAGAATAACTTACACCAGAATTTTAATTAGCATATGTTGCTATATATATATTTAAATATTAAATGAATGATATTAAGAAAAAAAATCTCGTAAATCAACTGATTTTGATAAGACTTCTCTCACTACAGAAATTTAAATATTAAATAATAAAGAGCAGATTACAACAAATTTTTGATTGACAAATCCACTGTAAATATTTAAATTATTTTGAATTAACAAAATGATCATATAAATATGTTACAAATATTATGTTATAACTTACAATACATACTTATCAAATAGTATACCAGTTACATGATAAATATTTTTAGAAAGTAATACTAAAATTTATAAACAAATCACTGATTAAATAATTTGGCATAAAACTATATAGTTCATATAAATTTGAATTATATATAATTTATTATATGATAAAATTATATATATATACTTTATTATGTGTAATAAATAATATCTTATGGTTGACATAAAACTATGTAGTTTCTATAAATCTGAAGTCTATAAAATATACACTTCATAATATGATAAAATTGTATAAAATCATATTTTAGTACAAAATTGTTTGTTAATAATGTTATAAAAGTAGAAATAAAAGTATATAATAATAGTCTAGTAATTTGACTAATTTATAGTATTTGATTAATATATTGGGTTGTCTATGAAAGTGAGTTAAATTTAGTGGAATTTTATTTATTTAACTTTAAATCAAAAAATTTGTCTTTCACATGTATGTCAACAAATTTAAAGAGTGTTAATGATTAATGTCATGTTACCATTTTTTTTAAAAAGAGTGTTTGAATCCCGCTGGCCACAGGGGGTAAAAATTTAAAATCTGGGTTCCTCCAGCATTCGGTGACCGAGGCATACTCCGACCGATAATGTAGACTGATACAGACACTCGCCGCTAGTCTGAATCCACCTCGGTGGATGCCAGGATACACCGAATTATTCAAAAAAAATGTCATGTTACCATTATGAAATAGTGAGTTAAACAAATGAAAATGTTTTCATTTAAATGTGTTCTTAAATAATAATATGTATGTTCTTTCATTTATGGAGGTCATAGGTCATGGCTAAGGCTAAGACATGGTTTCTTCCCTTGTTTTCTGGAAATTGTGAGTGGGACTAACGTGTTGGTTTATTCTTGTTTCATGGGGATCGTAGGTTGATAATAAGGTATCGTAGCGCCATTCTTCATGTATAAAAGAACATATTATTCAAATCGATGTATCACTTTGTCCATCGCATAAATATTCGTAAAAAGAATGTGCAGTAATGTTCTGTAGGACTCACAATTTCTACGATATGCAAGTCTTCGAAACATTTTCAACTCAAACTTGTTACATACGCTGGCTATATAATATAACCAACATAACTAAATCTATACTATTAAAGTACAAGCATGTTTTGGATTTTTACTCTTTTTACCCTTACCAAAGAATCTTTCTTTTGTATTCATTAAGGGTATTCTGGACATTCTGCGTCAGTTTCTTCTTAATTATTTTTTGGTTTGTCATTAATCATCGGTTTCCTAATTTAATTTCGGCCTGCGATTATTTCTTTGTTTGATACTGCATCGATTATTTCCATGTTTGATACTATTATTAACCACCGGTTTTCTAATTCTAAAATTATTAATTTTGACAACAATCATTAACATTTAGAACGATTTTGAAAAATATAAATATATTTTAAACAAATTTCCAACTTATGATCACCGAATTTGTCTTATCATTAGAAAAAATCACAATATTAAAAATACCGGGTTACAAACCGGTAATTCGTTCAACCGCAGGTCCGAGTCGGGTTTCAAAACACCGATCAAAACTATAAAACTGTTATATTGATTTATATTTAAAAATATCTAATTCAAAATTAAAAACCTAAAAATACATGTACAATATAGTTTTAACCGAACATAAACCCGGATATAAAACACATATATGAGACGGGTTATATAAATGCATATACAAGACGGATTATATAAATGTGATTATATAAAATTTTCACCAAACATAAACCCGCGCTTTGAAAGCGCGGGTCAAAATCTAGTCAAACTTTATAGCACAAGTACGATTATCATGTTCAAAGCCTTTGTAGTAGTTGTTTTCTCCAAACCCTCCTAAATCGCACAAAACAATTTTATTATTAGACTCGTCAAATCATCTCCGAATTTCTTCAAATAGTATGATTACGAAGAAGTTAAGATATATTCAGTAGCGGATCTAGAAAATATAATGAATGGGGGCAAAAACAGTGAAAGAGGAACTAAGAATTATTTGATCATTGGTTCAGTGGGTGCAAATAATAGTTTTTCACCAACTAAACTATAACAAACATATAAATTTTGGTGCATTTCTTGTATTTTTTTACTGGGGGCAGTTGCACTCTTCCTATTCTATGTAGGTTCGCCAATGGATATATTCTCTCCAAAATACTTGAAGTTTTAGAGTAGTGCACATTTAATCATAGACTTGTCTTTTTATCTAAAAGGTACGATTAAAATATAAATTTTAAACTATTTAACCAATTACAAAAGAGACTATTAAATATCATTGGTTACACAGTTTTTGATAAAGATAAAAATTACATTTAAATATGAAAACATCTTCTATTTTAAAACATCAAAAACTTCATTAAGCATCATCTATTTAGAAACGAAGAGAGTATATGTTTATGGAATTAATACTATTACAATTGTAAACACAACTATACTCAACTTGTTTTTAGGTGGGATATTAAAAAAAACTATATACACTATAAGTTAACTTCTAAAACATATCTTACATGTTATTTTCTTATATTTAAAGAAAATGAATTGACAATACTTAGTATATTCCATTTTGAACACCTTAATCATACATAACAACAACTATGGTTGGACAAAACATCTGAATTTGAAAAATCGAACTGAATCCGATTCAAAAAAGTTATACTAAATCTAAACAAAAACTTGTAAGCTATTTGAATGAATCCAAAATTTTTGTATCTAAAAAACGAACCTGGCTCGAACCTTAACCTGGCTCTAACCAGAATATTTCAGATACCCAAAAATATTTTAATTCGAAATACTTCAATATATTAATTATGTTAAAATTTAATATTCAAAATACTTAAAAGTACTTGAAATAATCTAAAATACATGAAAATAGCTAAAAGTAAATATATGAAAATATCCATAAGTACTCAAAACAATAGAAATACCTATTGGTTTTCCTTCCAAATATATAAAGCAAATCAATTGTTATGCTAGATTTACATGTTTAGCATACATTATTCAAATTTATATTATTTTGAAATTTAAAGATTTTAAGATATATTGAGATTTTTTATTTTTTTACTTAGTTAAATGAATATCCAAACTTGAACCAAACCTGCAAATAATCAAAGATTTAAATTTTTAAATATTTGAATGGAGCTTAAATATTTAGTCTCTAAAATCTGAAATCCTAATAGACCGAAACCGAATCCGAATGTCTACCCTTAAAAAAAATTATTAATACTGCCAGTCATTAACTTTCTAAAAATACTCCTCCCATATCTAACACAAAATATTTTTGAAAATTATGACTAAAATAAAATTTACAAAATACTTCAGAAATATATTCCATATCCATAATTTGTTCAACTCAAAATTGCTTCATCAAATATCAACAAAATAATTTATCTTTTCACAATCTTTACCAGACCTTAAAATATCAAACATTAATATTTCACTGAAGTTAGTTTTATCATATTAAACTTATTCATAAAATAAAAAATATTTAAAATTTTCACAAAATAATTAAAATATACCCTTTATATTCTTATGAGTTTAAATTTCAATAAAAATTTCATACTTTTTATTTTAAATATAAATATAAATACGTTTTCATCATTATTTACTTTTAACTAACTACATAATTTGTAACTTTTACTAAAATCATATCTTAAATTAATATCAATTAAAATTTGATTTAATTAATAATAAAATGGAAATATTATATATATATATATACAATAAGTTATATGAATATATAAGAGTATCTCTATCATTATACTAGATAATAAATATAACTGAATCACTTAAAATATAATAACTACTTTATATATGGCTATACAAATTTACCTTTAAATGATTATCATTATTATAAATATGTTAATTTTATTATGAAAAGAACAAAATTAACTCTTCAAAATCATTATAAATGTTTAAGAACTATTTATAGAAGTTTATAAACTCAACTCCACCTCCTAAATACTAAACCCTAAACATATCATTAAACTCTAAACTCAAATTTAAAATATTTTTATTGAGTGTATTTTTTACAAATTTGTATTCAACTTACTATATTTCAAATAAATTCTTATTATAATATTAAATAATTATGCATAAAATTCAATGTTTTAAAGAAAAAGATCAATTTAATATAATTGATATATTTTTACTTGATAAAAATATTAAAATTATCTAGTAAAAATATATATACTGGGTCAGATACAGTTGATGTTTATAATCTTAGTGTTTTTGCGATTTTACTCATCAAACATACAAAAAATCTAGCAACACAGAAAATGTTGAACAAATCCACATTTTAATCTTTATTATATAATCTTAAAACAGATGTTAACCAACAAAATAGGGTTCAAAAATATAATATCTCTCGGCATCGTCAGGGATAGGGTACAAACAAATGAATCAAAAAAATTAGTTGTTAACATATGATTATTTTGGACTCAACTCGGTGGAGAACATGATATCCTTGTATAATTCAAAAAATAATATATTATCTCATTTCAATTTAATCAAAATAAAACTAAAATCAATATAAGATGGTTAAATACACAGACTACTGTTCGCATTTTGACTTTCATGTGTACTTATATTTATATACAATTTTAATCTAACTTTATAATATTAGGAACAAAACTAATATTTTATTCAGAATTGACAATATTGGGCTTAAAGATGTAAAGTATTATCTGGCCCATTGATACAAACAAGTAGCTTAGCCCATTGATACCAGCTCTTATAGGTTGACTACTCGTAAGATCAGGCTAAGGCTATTAGCTTACGAGATATATATAGAGATTGTACACTACTGACGCTGGTCTATGGACCATTTACTTTGAAGATTGAAGTTCAAATTTCTTTTCCTTTTTTGTTTAAAGTTCAAATTTCTTGGTAACATCAAGTCTGAATCCACTATTTTATCAAAACTTTAATGATATAATATTTGTAGAACCCAAGTTATATAAACAGAGTAATATTTTTATTTTTATTCATTATTTATTTTTCACTTTATTTTACAATAAAATACGAAGTGGGGTTAAAAATAATATACCGCATTGCGTAAGAAGTTAAAACATGTCAATGATGTCACATAATATTTTTACCTAAAAAGAAGAAGTTAAAACATGTAGGTCCATTTGAGTTACGCCCATATACTTATTTGATTAATATGTATACACCTACTATTTGCGTTCAAAATAGAAAATGTATACACCTACTATTTATAGAGCTCGTTGACTTAGTTGACCTGGAAGTTTCCTTTTCTTTTGTGGTGACGCCACTGCGTTCGTCATTGTTTATTGATAGAATATAAATAGATAAAAATTTATGTCGCTGCAATTATTTATGATTTTGACATTTTTGTATAATGGGAGCACGAGTTTTCGCTGAGCTCCTTTACAACAGAAATTCGGTAAATAAATATTTAAAGGAAGAGTAATTATATGCATTGCAAGTTGCTAAGAATTATTAAATAAAAACAATAACAAAAAGATTGCTAAGCATTTTCCTCTTGGCAGAAGATTTCAGAAGTATCGTGTCGGTTAGGGATAGGCGTTCTCGTATTCAAAATAAGTTTAGATCTATTCAGATTTTATGATTAATAATTTTAACTTCAATCAGATATTTATAAATTTCAGTTCAGGTTCAGTTCAGTTTCAGTTCAGTTTGGATAATCCATTTAAATTATTTTAAAAATGTATATATACTTTAAATTTCTTAAAAATAAAATAAAAATAATATAGAATAATGTAAACCAAAAGACTTAAATTTATGTATTGTTTTGGCTTGAATATTGAATGGAGAATAAAGATATATTTTAAATATTTTTGGTGTTTTAAGTATTATTTAGCTATTTCAAATATATTTACTTTTGAATATCTCTAGACAATTTCAAAATAACTTATACATTTTGAATATTTTGGATATTAAATCTTAAAAATAGTTAATACATTTAAGTATATAAATCTGATTCGAATATATACGGATACACTAAATATTTTGATTCGGATTGGGTTTAGTTCAGGTTTTTAGCTACCAAATTGTTAAACTCCTTCAATTATTTTAACGATTTTAATTCGGATTTGATATTACTTTTTAGATCAGATTTGGTTAGTTTTGGATTAGGATTTTTTTTCGTAGGCGTAATGCGGCATCGTGATTTACTTTTTAATGTCAAATACTAGTGAAATAATTTTTTATATTAGTATGTACTAACAAACATTATTTTATTTTTGCCAGCATCGATAGATCCGCCACTGGAAGTAGTTATGATTTTAAAAATGGTGATCAGCAACAAAAGAGTTATATCGACAATGAATGGTGATGTTATTGATCATCAATGAACTAAAATGAATAAAAAGCATTGCAGAAAAATGTTTACATGTCCATGAATTAAAATTCACATTTGGTTTCTGTGTTTCATGATTTGGGTTACATGTTAATTGGGGAAATCTCAGACTTGGGTGTTTTTGTTTTCACAAACAATGCCTTGCGTTATGTTTCTACGTTCGATAGCAACATAATTAAACCGTAAAAAAGGAATAACAGAAACAGTACAACTTGCACTTAAAGATGTAATATGACTTAGAAACATTTTATGTGCCTTAACAGAAAGAATTGTAATATATGATGTTAATTTGGTTTTGTCGTATACTCTAGTTGTTTTGAGTTCGAAATTAATAATTCCATGTTCATAAACTCTTATTATTTGATTTATAGAAAATTTTAGTATATAATTAAAGCAGGACCGATAAAGTTTGTGGAAATTTTTGGCCAAAAATTGTATAGTGTATATTTTATGTTAAAGTTTGGCAAAAATGTATAATGTATAGTTAAAAAAAAAATTAACCTACATTTAAGTTGGGTCTAAAGTTATGCTTCTGTTTTAATAGTATTGATTTTTTTTCTATTTATATTGAAATAAATAGTAATCTTTTATATTTTACTAAAGCGAAAATAGCATAAAAAATCTTAAACATAACATCTATTAACACTTTAAACCAAGAGTCACTGGTCGTGTTATATGGCGTTCTAGGATCTCTAAGAAACTTGAGTTTGAATCTGTTGTCACTTAGATTATAATGACTTGTGGCCATGCGGATATGGAATCATGTTTTCGGCCTATTAGAAAACCTAGAGAGATAGTCAATATGTGGGCTGAACCTTCTTTTGGGGACTAATCTGGATCTCGGTCTGAGATATCCCATAGATAGCTCATGTTAAACAAAAAAAAAGACTGTTAACACTTTAAACACTTAACTTTTTTGACTATCATTTTAAACCTTTAAAATGACATTTGTATCACAAAAACCCTTCAACCTGGCTTACTTATTCATAAAAAACTGACATGATGTACATGTAAATGTGAAGATACATCGATTTTCTGGAAAAAAATATTTATTTAATTAAATTAAATATAAAGAAAAATTAAATAAAAAATCAGAAAACTAAATAAAAATTCATAAAATTAAATAAAATTCAGAAAATAAGACATAAACTTAGAAAATTAATTTAAATTTCAAAGTAAACTAGAGTTAATTAAATACATAAAATTAAATAAAATTCATAAATAAATAAGATTAAATCAAAATACATAAAATTAAATAAAATTAATAAAATTAAACAGAAAATAAAGAAAAATCACTTTTTGAAAATAGATAAATTTAGTACAGTTTTCTTTTAAATTAAAAGATTATTTTTCTAAAGAAAACAAACATACCATCGTTAAATATAACCATTTCTAACATACCACTGATGACGATGGTGATTTTTCTCATAACTATTAACAATGACATTTTTAACATATCTTTAACGACAGTTTCCACATCATTGTTTAATTTTCTGAATTTTTATTCAATTTTCTGTATTTTAATTTAATCATCTTTATGTTTTAAATTTTTATTTAATTTTATGTATTTTAGTTAACTCTAATTTAGTTTTGAAATTTTAATTAATTTTCTGAATTGTTCAATTTCTGATTTTTTTATTAAATTTTCTGAATTACTTTAGTTTTCTGGTTTTTATTTAATTGTCTGACTTTTATTTATTTTTTAATTAAATAATTGTCTATTCGAATAAAAATTGACACATCATCTGATTTACCTTTATGACAAATCATTTTTTTACTTTATGAATAAGTAAAACATGTTGAAGGTTTTGTGTGATACAAATATCACTTTAATGGTTTAAAATGCTAAAGTATCAGTATGGTGTTGTTTTCAAGGTTTTTAATGTGATTTTCTTTTTATTACATATTTGGATTATTATTTTTTTAAACTACGCAAAATTCATCTATATTTTAAAATTTCTCTATTTAAAATAAAAAATAATAAAATACATCGGAGATAGTCTAAATAAATCTGCTTGATTGCACAAACTTACTAAAACATATCGTAAAAACTAATGAGTTTTAGTCTGACAATAATGTGCATTTAGCTTCTCAACCAATGGCAAGAAGCAGAGATATGTAAATTTATGTCTGGGTGGTTGGTCCCATTGTCTCGACCAATAACAAAAGCAACTTGGAGTGAAAGAAACACGAGGAATATAACGAGCTCTTGGACTTAATTAGTTATCAAATAGCTGAATATCTTATTCTCTAAACACTTTTTTTATGTGACTTGATTTTTTTTATTTTGTATGTTATCTGGTCCACAAGTAGCCCATACTTTTCTGAATTGATAATCCGTGACTTGATAATTTTAAATATGAAAATTTTAAGTTAATAATTACCTAATTAGCTGATGCCGAATTCGACAACATAGCTTGGTTATGCACTTTAAGGTTTATCGCGTATCAATGAATTGAACGATAACGTGTTCTTAGAGCATCTCCAACCCCACTTTATTTTTTACTCTAAAATAGAGTTTAGAGTAAAAAATACTCTAATAGTACTCTATTTCTCACTCTATAATAGAGTGAAAAATAAGTTTACTCCAAATATAGAGTAAGTTGTTTTTTCTTTGTTCATCACTCTATTTTCTACTCTATTTTAGAGTACCATTGAAGCAAACTCCTTCTCTATTATAGAGTCACTCTATTTTAAAGTAAAAAATAGAGTGAACCCTTGGAGATGCTCTTATATCTTAACTAGCTCCTGCTATACTTCTCTATATTTTTCTAACAAGCAGCTAGTACGAATATTCCAACCGGCCGTTTACATTACTCTCACAAAAATACACGAAAATCTATTTGCTCGCGACGGATTTGACTGTAACTCTAAATATTTTCTCCGTTTTATGTTAAATGTTGTTAAGAAAAAATTTCGTTGCTAAATAAATAATGTTTTAGTATTTTATTCCAGAATTTATTAATTTTGTTATTCAGTTTATTTTTATATTTGGTTAAAATATGAATAAGTGTATTAATAATAATATTTTTATTTAGAAATATGCAAAATTAAATGATATTTTAATCTGCATATATAAATTTAAAGTGATGCTTACAGCGAATAATAATTGTTAAGCAGGCGTACAAATTTTTTATTATATCGACTTAATCCTCACGTGTGAACACTGAACAACTTGAAGATACAAGTTGGCTAATCAAAACCGTATAAATGGGAAGCAAATGCGTGAGATTGACGTGGCATAATTTTCCATTTCTCCACGTCTATCCCTTTCCCTCCTTTTCTTATAAAAATAAATACGAAATTAACTGGCTCGTGAACAACGAATAAACGATAAGATTTTTTTTTTTTGCCATCTTTATAATATTATTAGAGGCTTTAAAACCCAAGAAAGTATAAAATACAAACATAAAGCCCAAACCAGGCTAAGCAAACTAGAACCAATGGGCCCAAAGCCCATCCATCAACCCCGGGGCACCCCTCTTTTCCATGCGTACAGAAGACGCTAGACCGCCCACGTGTTGGAATCTCCCCTACCACCGAGACACGCGTCTCACGTTCATCCCATCTCGCCCACCGCACGAGTTTGACATCGGAGAAACCGAGAACAACCATTTGCTTTGTCGGAAACCTCCGGAGTCAAAACCGCCGTACCCTGCATCGACACCGGAACTCTTAGAACACGGAGAGCGTCGTCAGGCCTATCCTGAGATCTCATCCAGAGCCACCGGAGTCACTAACTTCCGCACCTTGGCTTGCTTCACCGGGATCTCATCCCGAAGTAAGCCCTTCCACGAACAGAGTCACCCACCTAAACATAAGAACTAAGCAGAAAACGCTGTCGCCTACGAAGAACTAGACGCCGCGTATCAAAAGCCGACCGTTCACCATAAACGAACAGGTGCCACGCCGGAGTCAAAAGCCAGCCGCCCACCGTGAGAATAGTGCGACGCCGGAAGCCGAGAAGAAAACATATAAACGATATAACCAAACAGAAAAGAAGCGAAAAGAAGAAAATCCGGGCCGGCGGTGGCTGTGGGAGCCCACGCCGCCGGCCGGAAAACACTATTCCTGGTAGTTGTCTAGAGAGAAGTCAGAGCAAGGGTTCTAGAGAGAGAGACAGGTTGTGAAAGCAGAACTCAATCGAATAAACGATAAGATATCTCCCATAAAAGATAAAATTTAAAATTATTTCTTTAGCTGCTTGAAATTTAAAAGAGAAGTCATAACTTCACTTGATGTGTGATATTTTTTAAATGGATATTTTCTGGAAATCATGTGTCATTTTTATTGGGAAAATAGGCTTTTAATTCCCCAATTATTTGTAATCAACACTTTTAATACCTAATTATAAATTGCGCAAAATTAATTCTCAAGTTAATGTTGACTTTGCAAAATCATACTTTAAAAAGTCAAATCGTCAACTCTTAACGGGAACGTTAGTTTTAATACAAAAGGGGATTAGGTTTTGTCTTTATACCCAAAAATCTCAAAATCGATTTCTGAGGTGACTAAAAACCCATCTAATTCTGATATCAAGATGGTGAAACCGAAGACGTGGAGAAAGATAAAAGAGCATTGCCATTCAAAGGACACCTAGAAATAGTCAAACGAATAACAACCAGCGTTACGCTTCTTTATCGAGTTCAAACCAAGAACTTAGACAAATCATATCGTGTGTTTGTACAACAATTTGTTTATGCTAATCTTAGTTTGTGCAGACCTCAAATCGAGTTATGTCTAGAAAATATACAAATATATAAAACAATTTTGCAGCTAAAAGCTATGGAGGTCGAGCTTGTTAGGAGAAATGTAAACAGAGATGTCGTACAGTGAAGGTCAATCGTGATCTACTGCAGGAGATTTGACTCAAGGCAAACTCAAATTGGCTGTAGATAGTGTTAAGAGAACATTGCATCTATGTTATGTCAGTTTTGGCAATTATAATGTCTTACATATAATCATGGACGTAAAATTTTGAATGAATATTTATGCATCTGCGGTTACATCTTCTCCTCTTGGACAAGCACTTAAATTGATCCACATTGATCCACCCATTGACTGGCTTGGTCTCGTTGGCATCTTGCTTTTAAATGTGTCTTTCACTTATTTTACTCTCTCTGCCCTTGCAGAAAAATCATCAAGGCTTTCGTAATGCTTGTCGTTGCTTCCTCTTTTTGCTGGAATTCATCTTTTCTCACCGTAATTTACCTCATTTCCTCTAAAATTACCTGAAAATCAAAGTGCCAGATTTCTGGGTTTAAATGATAAAACCAGATCTTTTGTATTAAAACCAACGTTTCTGTCAACAGTTAACGGTTTGACTTTTCTAAGTTCGATTCTGCACAGTCAACTCTAACTTGGGGATTAATTTTGAGCAACCTATAATTGGGTATTAAAAGTGTTGATTGCAAATAGTTGGGGAATTAAAAACTCATTTTTCCCATTTTTATCTTAATAACATTTCTCAATCATTAATGAATCAATTAATAAATATCAGTTGAACATCATAACAACTCTATCCTATAAATCAGTTTGTTTTGTGAAAACATATTGACATCGTAATTATCACCTAATATATATATATAAATATATATATATATATAGAAATTAAATGATACAAATATCACATTAAATCAAACCGATTATGATCATCATTTCTAAAAGATAGTTAGATTGACTAATACTCCTCTGTTTTTAAAAGATATTCTTTTAGTGTTTTCACACATATTAAGAAAACACATTAAATCACTATAATAAATTTATTGTTTTCTGTAATTTTCAATTTTCAACAATTTTTTACCAATAATAATCCAATAAAACCAATTAATTTTCTTAAAGTTTGTAATTTTTTCATAGAAAACATAAAACAAACATCTTTTAAAAACAATTTTTTTTCCAGAACAATCTTCATTTAGGAACGGAAGGAGTATAATATATTGGTAGATTGGTTTAACATTAATAAAATATATAATACATATGCAAAAATTAACTTATCTTAAAATTTTATATCAATTAATAATTTATAATAAAGAAGATCTAAGGTTTTGAATTACCGGTCAGGATTATAATAAATTAAATACAAAATAGTTTTAAACTAGATCTCGACCCGCACAACCGTGCGGGTGTTTGTTTTGATTTATTTTTATATAAACATTTTGTTTTCAATTTTATACTGGTATATATTATTATATATGAGGTGTGTTTATCAATTTTTAAAATATAATAATTTTACGTTATATTTGTTTTTCATTAAATAGATTGTTTATATCTTTTACATGTATGTGTATCTTCTTCTATATATATTTTGGATTATTATTTTATTATTGAAATCGTAAATATATATAAAGGTTGGTAAAATACTTTTTTTTATTTTCATCTTCAAAGATATTTGTAACATTTCACAAAATTAGAAAGTTTTTAAAAAATAAATTTTTAGTTTCATAGATTTATATTATCGAGAAAATAATTAAACATTTAGTTTTTGTTTAATTTTTAAAATAAACTATATAGTTGTAAATTTGTTTTCGTTGGTTAAAGGTAGTATATAGATAATGTTGATTTTTCTATTTTTTTTTTAAGAAGTTAACATCGAGAAATATGTAAATAATTAACATATGGAGGTATAATATTATAACATTAAATTATTAATATACTTGATAGCATATTTAAATTGAATATATATCAATTTCGAAAATATAGGAAACTATTTGAGAAGATCAAGGTAACAATATATATGTGAGTTTTATTTGTGTATTTAATAATGTATTTTATTTAATATCAAGATTATTAGTGAATGAAAATGTAATGTGACCAACTCTAGTAGATAGTCCATTTTTTTAAAAAATCACACATAAATGAGAAGTCATGACTTCTCTTTTAATATATAAGATATGTTTTTTTGTGCATTAAAATTTTGTTTTATAATCAAATACAAATTCAATAGGACAAATATATAATAAAAGCAATATATATATGATGATTTGAAATAATTAATTACTTTACAGCATGAAAATATAAATTATTGTATTTGAAAAAATTATATACACATTTAAATATATAGGTAACTTTAAAATATATACTAATTATATAAAAAATGTGTGTGTGTGTATATATATATATACTTGAAAGTAAATACCCGCACAGTTGTGCGGGTCCAGATCTAGTATATTATTAAAATTAAAGTATCTTTGGGAACCGTCTGAAAACATAAATAACAGTGTAAAACGAAATATAATGTTAATTGGAAAATGAATAGCAATATATTAAAAAAATAGTAAATTTATGTTATTAAAAAAATTAGAAGTTCATTATATTATGATAAACTATATATCTGGGTCATCTATAAAATATATAAAAATGATCAAATCTAATTACCTAAAAACCTAGGTTGTACAGAAGCTTCATCGGATATCCGCTTCCCGCTTTGGAACCGAATCGGAATCGGAACCTCGTGGAAACTTACGGAAACTCGCTTCCAAAGCGTTTCCAAATATTCTCTTTAAAATCACGTTGAAAGCTTACGATTCTTTTTTGGAATCACGTTTCCGTTTTTTTAACCCATTGTCATAGTTCATAAAAATATGAAATCATAGTTTTTAGTTTATCTAAAATCTAAATTTTGATAGTAATTAATTAAAGAGAATAGAAATATATAAATATTAAAACTAATACTATAAATTATCTTTATGCATTGAAGTTTTTATTAAAGATATAACACATATTCAAATATATTATGTCAATAAATTTATCAAGTTTTAAAAATAATAAATATAATAATTTATTTTAAACTTAATTTATGCGGATTTTTATAGTTTTAATATGAAATAATTTCAAAATTATTATAGATTAATAAATTCTTTGTTTTAAACTTAAATCATATGATATTTAGTCCTAAATTATTTAAAATTCTTATATTTGAATACATATATATATATATATATATATATATATATATATATATATTAAAATCATATATATATGTATATATGGATATACGCTTCCAACACGTACACGCTTCCGATTTTTTTTTAAATTTCGCTTTTACGTTTCCATACGCTTCGTGCAAATCAAAATCGGGCAAATTTTTCCTTTTCCACGTACCCGCTTCCGCTTCCGACATTTGTCTAAAATAATCATAAAAAAATAAACTTTATATGCATATTTCAAATCAAAATAATAATTTAAAAATAATCTATATCAAAAATTGATTCAAAATAGAAAAACTATATATATATATATATATATATCAAAAATTGATTTTTACTAAAATATTTTTCAATAACCATTATAAAAAATATTTTCAGAATACATAAGAAAAATACAATACAAAGTCCAATATCAAACATTAACTTAAATTATGGTTTTATATTTCTCGTTAAAATTTAAAATATAATATATACAATTATTTATATGATGGTATATATAAAATATTATTAATTATATGATTACTTATATGATGGTACGTATAAAAACGGGTTAATTGTATGATGGCACATAGTATATGATATATAATAGTGACATAAAAAATAAATAGTAACGTATCTTTGAAAAAATATTCGCATAGACGGCAAATCAAAATCTAGTTATTATTATACACCTAACCCTGTCACACATTTTATAAGTTGTATTTTCTTGACAAAAATAAAAACAAGTGTGCTTTTTTATACTGTACTCAGTGTAAACCATTTCCTGTATAGTATCAATTATGTCATTGGTATCAAATTCATAACATTCGGAACCATTTTCATTATGCTATATTTTGGAGCTTTTATATCATATAGGAACCTAATAAGACATATATATGGAAATATGTTGTAAACTTAAAGAATTATAGTATAACATGCATGTTTTCGTTTAGGTACATTGCAGTTCTAGCTCTTTCTTTAGTTGCTGGAGATATACCTTTAAAATATAAAAATAGTAATGTTCAAAACATAAACCAAATTCTCTTTTTAAATTAAAATAAATTATATTTAAAGTTATTAGTTATGTGTATGGCCCAGAAAAACTACCAGTTCTATTTAAAACTCAGAAATAAACATTGCCATAATCTGTCGAGCAAAATTTAAAATCTAGTATATTAAAAATATTTTAAATATTAGATTAGAGAACTTTTTAGTGATTAAGGGAATCTCTAATCCCACTCCGTTTTCCCTTCAAAATTGACTAAAATGAAGTATGTAATAAAAATATTACAATTATATTCTATTTTTACTTCATAATAAAATTTACTTCATAAATAGAATAGTCTATTTTTGTTTGTTCATTACTTCATCATTGAGTGAAAATGGAGTAGAAATGTTGTATTTTTATTTCACATTCCATTTTACTCTATTTTGGAGATAAAAATGGAGTTTTACATTGAAAATTCTCTAGCATGTTATAATGAAATTTCTAGTTAAATTAAAATCTCTACCTTTAGAAAATACCAATAATTTTGATAGCATTCT
Source organism: Raphanus sativus (assembly GCF_000801105.2). Classification (NCBI taxonomy): domain Eukaryota; kingdom Viridiplantae; phylum Streptophyta; class Magnoliopsida; order Brassicales; family Brassicaceae; genus Raphanus; species Raphanus sativus. The sequence goes on along the minus strand of NC_079514.1, from coordinate 14,041,738 downwards.
TAACAACGTACCTAAGTCATCTAAAATAGCTTAAAACTCATTAAGATATAAATAAAAATTTAAATAGTATTTTAATACATAAAAATTATCAGTTGAAAAAACAAATTATTACGTTTGATGAAAAATACATAAATTTTATCTATCTATAAATAAATTTAGATAAAATACATAACAATTCTTTCAAATTTACAAAAAGGGAAAGACAACTAATTATAAATGAGAAATACTACCCGCTTGAAAAGTCAGAGTTCTGACTGGTTTAAATGTAGAGATTGCATGGGCGGTTGAAGGAGTTTGCGGATACATATAATTTTGATCTTAATCGTTGTTAAAAGATATGTGTAATTGGTTTAACTGCTAGAAATTAATATGTTTAATATTTATTACTTGTTGACTATTTTATGCAACAAAAAATTAATAATAAATTAATAATATTAACACATTATATAACAATAAAATATTTAAATAAAATAAAATATCTATTTTATGGAGATTAGTATTATATTCTTTCAAATGATTTGTACATATAGTATTCAAAAACAGTTATAGCAAATATTTTTGGTTTGACGTTCTTATAATGTAAATTGAAGTATAATACATATGTAGTTATAATATCTTAACTAGATTTTGATCCACGTTTGGGAAGCGCGGGTTTGTTTTCAAAATTAAATAATTTATTTTTAATTAAATATTTTTATAAGTTTGTGTATAGGTTTGACACATTTATCTGAAATCGCGACATGAATCGTACGAAAATTTAAAAAAAAAAGACGAAAAGTAAAATAGAACTGAACATTATAATTCATAAATAACTGAAAATATCATATATCTCTCACACAAAAAAAATTTACACCGAACCGAAAATCAAATGAGTACCTAAATTTAAAATTATTTGAATGATTAAATATTTTAATCTGAACACCGATTTAAACTGAAAACCCCAAATTATCATATAAAAGTTATAAAATGAGGTAAAGCTATTGTTATTGAAAATATTATTGGCAAATTTATATATATGTATATTAACTATCAAGCTATACAAATACAAAACCAAGTATATAATTTTTTCTTATATGTCATTAGTTAAGAATCTATACTAATAAAAACATATCATTGTTTCTAAAAAAATATATTATATATCCAAAATAAAATTAAGTTTGAGACATATGATTCATTATTAAAATATATTATAAAGACACATAAAACCAAGGCATATTAAAAAACAGAAGTCTGATCAATGGCAAGATGGAGTTGGAGCTAGGTTCGCGGGTCAACCCGCCTCGCCAACCCGTGGGTCATTTATTTTTTTGACTCAAAATTTTTGACCCGAATGATCCGCTAAAAAAGATTTAAAAACCCGCACCCATCCCGTCTAGATTTGTGGATAACCTATGGGACCCGCATGTTATATAAATTTTAATAAAATAATTATTTAAATTTTATTTTTGTAATAAAATAATTAAAACTATATATTTATAATTAAAAATAGATATTTATAATAACATTATATAGTTTTCCAATATTTTATATATTTTTACGAAATTTTTATTTATTTTTTTGGAAAAAATTACAGATTAGCGGGTACTCGCAATTCAAATTTGTTCGACCGATACCCGCACCGCTTAAAATCGACTCAATCCGCACCCGGATACGCATGTTCAATTTTTCAAACCGACTGATCCGCATCCACCCCGCAGCGGGTCAAACGCGGTGAGACCTGTTGGTAAATACTCAAATTCCCAGCTCTAGATAGAGTGTAATGTTTCATAGTTTGTAGGTCAGTAAAATGATATAATTTTTGTATATTGGGATATATCAGCCACGTTATAATCTTTTGATTAATGGGACATGTTTAGACGTCGTTGGTGGCCATTAGGATTGATATAAGTTTTGATATAATGTTTTAATAATTTGTAAATATACGGTGTAATGTAATTGTTTTATAGTTAGAGTAAAAACCGGGTATAATATATACTAGATTTTGACCCGCGCTTCGAAAGCGCGGGTATTATTTTTCACTTTTATGAAATATATTATTTGTTTGTAATTATTAAATTTATTTATTTTAATAAAATTTTTTTTATAATAAATTCGACACATAGAGTGTCTCTGGTAAACTATGTATTTCTCTAGTTTTATTTTATTCGCTCTTCAATCGATATATTTATTTGACTTGTTGTTAAAATAAATGATTATAGACTTTGATCTCTGCACCTCCTCGGACGTATATTTTAAAAAATATGATGATATTTGTTTTTCATGTAATTATTAGGGTTTGGAAAAATGAATCCGAGGAACAGAACTGATACCAATCCGTAAATATAGTACCAAACCTGAACATAAATTGATTAAATATTCAAATTATTCAAAATTTTGTTAGTTAGGGAACCGAATTGGATCCGAACCGAAGTATTCGTGTACCTGAAATTATCTAAAAATAGATTTATATACTTATATATTAATTATTTTTATATTTAACGTATATAAAACATAAAGAATGATACTTTTAAATTGGTTTAAAATACTTGAAAATGTATATAGATAGTCATAAACAAATATCTGAAATAGTTAAAGTATACTCAAATCACCAAAAATACTTAAAATAATTATTGATTTCGTATCCAAAATTTTAAATCAAACCAATTGATATGTTAAACTTAGGTATTCTGACATATGTTATTTAAATTTATAGGTAATATATTACTTTATTTATAGATTTTGAAAAATTTAAAATATATAGTGATTTAAAACTTTAAAAATAATTTAAATAGGTTATCCAAACTCAAACCCGCAAAGATCCGAATCAAACTCAAACAAAAATTTAGAAACATCCTAATAGGACTGAAATCTTTGACCTCGAAAACCCGAAACACAAACCGATCAGAACCAAACCCGTATGGATGTCTGAAAACTCATCCTTAGTCATTATTATATATCGTATAATTTCATCATATAATTAATCGTATTTTATATGTACCATCATATAAGTAATCATATAATTAATAGTATTTAATACATATCATCATATAAATAATTACATATATTATATTTTAAAAACTTAATATGAAATATAAAAACCATAATTTGAGTTGGTATTTTAAATTGGGCTTTGTATTATATTTTTTATATATATATTGACAACATTCTTTTATAGTGGACTTAATAACTTAAGCCCATTATTTTTTCTATTTAATATTACTATCTTTGTTTCCAAACAAAATTTTTTTTTAAAAAAGATTACAATCCATGTTTCCAAACACACCAAATTTTTTTAATACTCTTATCCAAGTAACTAAACAAAATGATTTTGTACTTGAGTTTTAATAAGATAGATGGTATAATGTAGTTAACGTAATGTTACAAAATATATGGTAAGACTAAAAAATGGTTGTGTTTCAAAAAAAAAAAAAAAGACTAAAAAATGGTAAGTCTAATGAAAAGGTGCAATAACCTTATGTAAACTTATGTAAATAGATTTTTTAAGACTCTTTCTCTTTAAATAGTATAGATAAGTTATTATTTAAAAATTTAAAGTATAAAAATTATTTGATTTTTTTAACTGTGATGGGTTGAGTAAATAAAACACAAATTTAAATTTGAAGTAGTATTAATTCATTGGACTAACTAGTGTATATTATATATAACTATAAGTAAACATATGTCGGTGATAAAAGTTGTGAGGATCCCATATGAATGTGTAGTAGAATTAAAACTGAGCGACTCAGATACATTTTTAATTTTATTACGAACAATAAATTTCAGTGTAACCGTATTTGGTAACAATAAATTTCAGTGTAATACTCACATCAAACACCCGTATATCAATTCGAGAGTGTGGGCCCTGCACGTTCTGTTTTATTCTGTAGAAGCACATAATCAATATAGAATATTGGTTCATTAGAATTATATGCAAAACTAACCATTAACTAAATTACTATTATACCATTAATAAGGGTGCAGTAACTTTTCATAAGTAGATTTTTTTCAGAATAATTCTCTTTTAATAGTATAGATTCAAACAATATTTATCCAGCCGTGATCTTCTGCAACCGTAGTTTTACGTAATCTTAAACACCAACTGAAACAAGATTTTAATTTATAATGGAATTAAGCGATATGAATCTATTTACAATGTTTCTTGTAATTGTTTGTTATGCTAACAACTGTATGGGCAAAACCAACTAAACCTTGGATCAAATCGCTGGTTAAATAAGCACCTTAAATTTTATAAGTTGACAATTGCGAACAACTCATTTCATATGAACTAATCATCTCATTATTCATACATGACTAGTGGCCAGTATCATAAAATATATGAACTATTAACATCTATGTACTTTTGTATATATATCTTACGGACACAAATCAGGTTATAGCTTAAAAAAATCAGAAACCCTTAATGTCATTGTATTCATGTTTAACGACAAACTAGATTTTGACCCGCGCTTCGAAAGCGCGGGTATTATTTTTTACTTTTATGAAATATATTATTTGTTTGTAATTATTGAACATATTTATTTTAGTAAAATTTTCTTTATAATAAATTTGACACACATAGTGTCTCTGGTAAACTATGTGTTTCTCTGACTTTGTTTTATTCCCTCTCCAATCAACATATCGAAGCGCGGATATTATTTTTTACTTTTATGAAATATATTATTTGTTTGTAATTATTGAATGTATTTATCTTAGTAAAAATTTCTTTATAATAAATTTGACATATAGAGTGTCTCTGGTAAACTATGTATTTATCTGGCTTTATTTTATTCCTTCTCCAATCAACATATTTATTTGGCTTGTTGTTAAAATAAATGATTTTAGAACGCAACTGTTTACTTTGATATTTTGTTTAAACAATGTGACATATTTTTGTATTAATTGTGTTCAATTAAATATTTACATTGTAATTTAAATTTGTATACAAATCAACATATTTGTGTAGTTTGTTATTAAAAAAATGATTTGAATCCAAATGTAAGTACTCTTATAGTGATTTTTCAGTTCATATAATTTTTTAAAATATATTTATTTCAACTGAACCAATTAATATTTTGTTAAATTGGCCCGTGAAATATATTTTTATACATCGATATTCAAAAGATCTGGTAACTAACGATACTCAAAAGATCTGGACCGAATCAGGTTATATGGTTATTTTTGTTACAAATATCCGAACCCGTTTTAGATACATTGGTTATTTAGATATTTTTAGGTTCCTATACATCAGAACCGAATTCATCCAGATCTAGAATGATCCAACTCAAAATCCACACATAAGTTTATAATATTCAAGCGGGACTTGGTTATCAAAAAAAAAAGGATACCCGAAAAGAACAACATGTACCTAAATAGACAGATAATGTTCATGTCTAAATGATTATATAAATTAATAAAAAACTGTTTTATGTGTTTTGCTAAATTAAGTGAAATAGAAAGAGTTTTTTTTATCAAGTAAAATAATTATATGGAGTGGAAAATTAAGTGACAATAAATGTAGGACATTTTAAGTATTTTGATTTAAGTTATTATTTTATTCACAAAACATATTTTTGAACTATGTTTTTGGGTACGTAATTTTCCACCGATTGTAACTAAAATAAAAATATTTTAGTAAAATAAAATAAACCAAATGTTTAATCATATGTAAAACCTAATTATTTAGCATTTTTGATTTTATAATTGGCACAAAGTTAATATTGATTAACTAATAAATAAAAATATGCACTATATATTATTATTATGGTAATATAATTAATGATGTAATTTATTATTAAGGTAATATAATTAATTAAATTGTTAAACTAAGTGAAATATGGAAACACAATTAATAGATACTACTATTCAAGTTTCCAAACACTCCATTTTTTTATAGCTATAACCAAACACACCAATTTTTTTTATTAATCTTATCCAAGTATCCAAACGCACCGAATTTGTACTTCACCTTTAATAAGATAGACTAGATTTAACCCGCGCTTTGAAAGCGCGGATCGTTTTCTTTTTAAAATTTTATTGAAAAGTATAAATATTTGCAGAGTATGAATATTTTGCAAGATTTCATGATTTTATCATACATTTAAAAATGTGCTGATTGTTTATGTTTTCTTTTTTTATTCTGCTTAAAATGATTGTTTATGTGTACAAAATAGGAATACAATTGAGAATGGATTCAAAAAGTGTTATGTTTCTAATCAATAATATAAGTTATCCAGTGTTTATATGTTTTAAAGTTTATTGTCAATTTTTTTGTTACACAAAAAGTTTCATTTTAAAAAATTTAACAATTCTTTTTATTACACAAAAAGTGTCAATTTACAATTCTACTTACAATTCCAATGCAAATTATACTTATTTTCAGTTGACAATTAATTTCAAACTGCATTGATTTTATAAATAATTTTATTTATATACAATACTATTGGTCAAAGAAGTGTAACTAATAACAATCTTCATATATTTCCGTAACTTTCTTAATATGTGTGAAAAATGTCAAAGTGACATTTACCTAGAAATGGATGGAGTATATTTTTAATTATTATAAGCGAATCTATTTTTTAAATTTATTAAATGATAATGTTTTTAAATTTTGAACAAAAAGATAATGTTTTTAACTATACATATTTAATGTTTATTCAAGCAAAAACTTATTAAAATTTAATCTAATAATGAAATTAAATACAAAAATGCAGTAGGTTTATATCCGAGAAGACAAATTATATAATTGGCTTCGATTATGTTGAATATCATGGCCCAAATGGCCCATTAGTTGAAAATTCTTAAACAGAATTTTAAAACTATAGTTTGGGCTATTTTTGTTTTTGGGATGGGGTCGAACTGTTTGGACTTTAATGTTGTTGTGATTGGACTTTAAAAAGTTTTCTGATTGGTCAATTAATATGTTAATTACACGAGATTCATTAAAGGAAAAAGACAGTGGCATTTGGTTGTAATTAAATTGAAAAAGCAATGGCAGAATCCTAGGAGAGATTCTGCTTTAATAGTATAGACTAAATTTTGATCCGCGCTTTAAAAGCGCGGGAGTATTTTTAGTTTAATTACATTTTGTTATTTTTTTGTTTGGTTTTGGTTTAATTTTTTTTTTTTGGTTTTTCAATCCAAGATATAGGAACTGTTCGGTTATTTATGAATTTGGTTTTGGTTTCAATTTGACTATTTTGGTTAGGACCGGGCAAAAAACTCGAATCCGAAGAACTGAATCTGATCAGAAAAATTAATTAGTACTCACCAAAATTAGTTAAACATCTGAATGGGTTCAAAAATTTGTATCTAGAGAACCAAAACCGAACTCTTATCCGAACATAAATATTTTAGATACCCGAATGTATCAGAAATATATTTAAATAATTAAATATACTAATTATTTTTAGATTTAATACATAAAAAAGGATCCAAAATATATATGATATTTTGAAATTTTCTAAAAGTTAATGTTTAAAATAGCGAAACAAATATTCAAAACACCAAAAAAAAACTTGAAAAATCTATTGATTTTCTATCAAAATATTGATATCAAACCAATTTATATGTTGACTTATGTATTTTGGCATACATTATTCAAACTTATATATAATATTTATTTTATTTATAGATTTTGAGAAGTTTAAAGTAGATATATATTTTTTTAATTTTTTAAAAATAATTTCAACGGGTTATCCGAACCCGTAAAGATCCGAACCGAATCCGAACCAAACATTTTTTGTCAACGGTTACATATTGTTGTTTAAATTATGTTTAACATTTTTTGTCAACAGTTTTTAATATCTATAAAGTGAGAATATCTTGTGTGTTACCAAATAATTGTTGGTCTCTTCTAGTTCTAAACAAAAAGAGTTAAAAGTAAACTGTTTTTTTTATTAGTTTTGCAGTTAACTATACTATTAACACGATTTTAAACATATCTCCTATTGAAATGTTAAGTAAATGTTATATAAATGTTATGGCAACCTCTATATTTTATATGAGGATATATTATAGCTACTATATAATTGAATATAATTGAATAACTATACCTATATCAAGGAATGCCAACCGTATAGCAATCATATTGTCAAAACTCATATCAATAATAGGTCACAGGTTTTGTTTTTAGAAAAAGTATATAAATTGAAACATGTGTTCCATTTTAAACAAAGGAAATATATATAAACGCATTCATGTTGTAAAAGGTAAATAGTTTTATAGATTAATAAGTTTATATTAATAGGCATTCATTTTTGAAAGGTCGTAGAGTTTATATTAATGAGTTTATAAAAGCAGTGGTATATTAATATTTAATCATTTTTGAGAAATACTAAGGTAAAAGGTACATCGTATTAATAACATTCCTATAATTAGTTATTATGTCTATAAAACTAAGCAAGGATATATAGTAAGAAAATTATCAATTACTTCGAAATAGGAAAGTACTATTTATGGCACGAAAAATACGGTAAAAGCAAGATATACTAATTTAATTTGTTAAATTATTTGATTTTATTGCATTAAATATAGGAGTGGCATTTTCTTGTAAATTATTTCAAAAGCTAGGGGCAGAATTTAATAGTATAGATATAAGTATTCACAACTCACAAGTAAAAATCTCTCTTCGTTCACTTAAATACTCTACCATTATTTTTATATTACGATCCCATCCATATACACATCATACGCAGGCTCCCATACTAGTAGAAGAAAATAAAACGGAATAAAGATAAGGTATATTATCACAAAAGCATTGCCCATTGCATTTATATACCATGGATGATTCATGCTTGCAAAAGATTCTTCATGCATGCAACACTCAGTGAGATTTGTAACAGATACATATATTTTTTTTTTTAACAGATACATATTTAAGTATCAGTAAGGAATAAAACCGTAACAGTGAATTCTCCAGCCTCATACTTTCGTTGTTTTTAATCCTACTATATTGGTGATATGATTATAATAACTGATTTCTTTTGAACACCGAACTTGTTAATAAGCATACCTAGTGCCGGACTAATCTTTTATAATGCCCTAATCTAAAAGTTAAAATTATGCTCTTGGACAAATTTTATCAAAATCGTAAAACAGTATTAAAACAACTTAAATTTTTATTAAAAAAAAAAATCAAAATTCATAGTCTATTTTATTAAAAAAATGGTGATATTAAAAACACTATCGTTGAAATATAGATCTTTCTACATTTTTTTTACAAAACTATCCATTAAACTTATATAATCAAAGTCTTTCAACCATTTTCATTTCAATTAATATCATAACCAACATATTTATCTTTCTTGTGGCATGATAGACAACAAATATTTGTTTACCAACTCCAACTTCGAAATATTTTATTCAGCTGTGGTTATCATTACCGAAATGTTCAACAATATGCATTAAGAAATTTCTATATTTTAATAGCAATCCTACTTTTTCAGAAAAAAATCGAACTCTTCAATAAAAAAATCGAACACTTCAATAGGTTTTCGAAGTTTTTTTGGTATTAATTTTCGAAGAATTTTTACTTCCATAAAAAATCATCACATCTATGTTTGAATGCGTATCACTCCTTAAAAAAAGTTCTAAATTCAAGCATAATACCATCAATATGTCATCACTTGCATTAGTTATCTTTTTAAAGAAAAAAAAATCCAAAAGCTTTTTCATATCTTTGGAACTATTCAAAATCTGGATTCAATGGAACTAAAACTTGATTCATGAGTGTATTGAGGTAATTGATCTCGAAGATCTTTCTATAAAAATTTATTCGTTTATAAATACTTATAAAAAGAAATTCAAAAATATGCTCTATTAATTTGGATATCTTTTCCTCAGAACCGGAATGGCCGTGCAGATGCATTAGCGAAAGAAGCAAGGACCAGAGGTCATATATTCTCCTATATAGATCAGATCCGGACAGATAGAGAGGTTCCTCGGAGAATCGAATCGTCTGCTCTCCACTTGATCTAGCCTAGATGGGTAGTCGACAAAAAAAAAAAATTGGATATCTTTTATTCGTTTGAATGCCCTGAGCATACCAATATCACCATGGGAAATGAGCTTTTACTAACGCAATATTCAATTTCTCATGTGAACCTCTTTTATTTTTATCCATCCGAACCCACTTGTAGGTCCCATTTCCCATGCAGCCCATAACATGTTCAAGTAACTTTTTTGGTCATGGATATAAATTAACACTAACAACGTATTTCCTTTAATTCAATCATAATTTTTCATGTTATAAATTATCCACCTAACTTTGGGGATTAGCTTAATTGCAAGATTGAAAAAGCAAATCTGACGTAGCAAACGCCAAAGTAAATATGGAATGCAAAATAAGAGCATCTACGACTCTATGGAATGCCAAAGTAAATATAGTACTTTATAATATACTATAAAATAAATTTTGAAGTAAAAAATTATTCCAACACGACTCTATTATCTAATCTATAATAAGATAAACATGAATTTAATTATTTATTTTTGTTCACTATTCTAAAATAGAGTAGGTTTGTAGAAAATTCAATTCCATTATGGAGTTATTTCATTTCTGAGAAAAAAATAGAATTTTACATTGAGAATACTCTAACATAAACCATAAAAATATTGAAACATTTTTATTGGTAACAAAGTTATGCTGAATAATTATATACACAAAAATATATATTTTTAAACTAATAAATTATTAAGTTATGTTTGTGATTCATGCATCATATAGCAAAACAAGTTTTGAAAATGTGAATTCTTTAGACTTGATTTGTTGTGGTAAGAAGAAATAGTGGCCTTATTTATAGAGTTATTAATTTGCATATATATAGTTATTAATTTGCATATATATATTAACACTTTTTGTTATATTCTATATCATTTGCAGAACCTTCTTGTGAATTTAAATTGACCCACAATATCTACACACATAAACCTATATAATTCCCATACACCTGCACATACAGTGGCGGATGGATGCAGTAAAGGAGTAGGGGGTTCAACTGACCCCTACCAATTTTTAAATTTTGGTTAATATAAGCCTATAACTTTAGAAGATATTGAATAATTAGGTCATTTTTGAGGGTTTGACCCCCTTATTTTTCATGAAATCCCTAATAAATTTATGCATATATGATTTTGACTCCAATAAATTTTGATTCTACCTCCGCCACTGTGCACATATATATACTTATCTAGTTAAAACATACTACAAATAATAAAAGGAAAGAAAATAAACTTTTGAAAACTAATACATACATGCACTTGATGTTTTCTTATTTACATCTTGTCTCTCTATATATACACGTTATATCCACACTCGTTCACACATACATTTCAATTTCATACACGTTATCAATCTCTCTCCATTCTCAGATTCACAATATTCTTGTGGATTCTTCCAAATTCTAATCAAATTTTAAAGAAAAAGAAAACAAATGGACGCAGCGAGTAGTGTTGACGAGAGCTCGACAAGTACGAATTCGGTTCATACTCCTGCGAAGACTCCTCCGGCGCCGGCAAGAAAGTCGTCATCCCGGGCGAGTCTATACCGAATGGGAAGCGGGTCAAGCGTGCTTTTGGATTCCGAGAACGGCGTCGAAGCCGAATCAAGAAAGCTCCCGTCGTCAAGATTCAAAGGCGTCGTCCCTCAGCCAAACGGGAGATGGGGAGCTCAGATATACGAGAAGCACCAGCGAGTCTGGCTCGGCACGTTCAACCAAGAAGACGAAGCTGCACGTGCCTACGACGTCGCAGCTCACCGTTTCCGCGGCCGCGACGCCGTTACAAACTTTAAAGCTGTAACGACGTTAGATAACAACGGAGACGAAGTCGACTTCTTGAACGCACATTCCAAGTCCGAGATCGTTGACATGTTGAGGAAACACACTTACAAGGAGGAGCTAGAGCAGAGGAAACGTAACCTTCACGGTAAGGGAAAAAACACGAAAGAGACGGCGTTTGCTGCCGTTAGGGTACCGACGGGGTTTAAAACGGCGGAGACTCTGTTTGAGAAAGCGGTAACGCCGAGTGACGTCGGGAAGCTAAACCGTTTGGTGATACCGAAACACCAAGCGGAGAAACATTTTCCGTTACCGTCAGCTGGAGACGTTTCCGTTATTAGAGGGACGCTGTTAAGTTTCGAGGACGTTAACGGAAAAGTGTGGAGGTTCCGTTACTCGTATTGGAATAGTAGTCAAAGCTATGTGTTGACTAAAGGCTGGAGCAGGTTCGTTAGAGAGAAGAGACTCTGTGCCGGTGATTTGATCAGTTTTAAAAGATCCAACGGTCAGGATCAACAGTTGTATATAGGGTGGAAGGCGAAATCCGGGTCGGATCAGGATACGGGTCGGGTCGTCGTGAGATTGTTCGGCGTTGACATTACTTCTTTGAAGTCTGAAAACGGTGGCGTAGTGAAGGAAGAAACGGAGATGCTGTCTTTAAGGTCTAATAAAAAGCAACGCCTTGTAACTACAATTTAACAACTCATTTCTCCTCTTTGGTTTGTTTGTTTTTTTTTTGATCAAACAGTTTGTTTTTCTGTAATTTCCTGGTAAAACAACGTTTTTTTAATTTTTTTTTCTTAACTACGTGTTGCCGACATGATTTATCTTGAAAAAGTTAAAGTTGGTAGAATCTTTTCCAGCTAAAAAGATTATACACGTGAAAATCATTTTTTTGGAAAACAAAATTTTATAGAAATAGATATATATATCTTATAAAAAAGTGAACTAATACGCAATGCCTTTTATAGATAAATTTTATTTTTAATGGATCATTATACAATTCATTATTTCATTACGTGGATAGCATTTTTGTAGACATTTCAAATAAATCGCAAAACCGATGCTTCCAAGTCCAACAACAGTTCTAAAATGTTTGACGTTTTGATACCAATCATGTAGTCATTTTGAAAAAATTAATGTGTATTAAGTTATTAACAAACTGTTTTTTGTAGTAAATGTGGAATTATACGGACAAGCTAATTAGTTACTGTAGTGACTCCTGTGTGTGGGTCTAGCTCGTGTACAAACTGGGCCTTAAGGTCTAAGGCCCATTAAAGTCGTCTTCTCCAAGTTAGATATACATTATGTTTTTTAGAATATCGCCAGCGAAAATGTCGTTCGGAATATCTCAATCCAATTATTTATTTAACGGCGGCCAGTTAACGCCGTCGATATACTTCGCCGGAGCTCCGACCAACTTGTCCTCTCTCCTAGTCTCAGGTTTTCGGTTACTGTTCAACTCTCCACTTCCTTTGTTTGTTTCGTCATGTTTTAGGTTTCGAGAAAGTGATGATGAAGAATAAATAAGATTCTCATTGTGTAAAGTGTTCAAAGACTTTGTTGTTCATATAAATTGATAATTGTGGAATCGCTGAATCATAATTTGAATTCTGTGTGTGTTTTCGTTGAAGCGTAATGTTTCTTCTTCTTTTGTTGCAGGCAAGAAGAAGAAGTCATTATTCTCTACTAGAATAAGAAGGTATTTATTAATTAGTTAATTCATTATTATTATTATTATTATTATTATTATTATTATTATTATTATTATTATGTATGAAAAAATTGGTTTATAAACTTACAATACTATATTTTTTTCTCCACATTTATATGCAATTTGATGTGTGTGTTTCAAGAATTCAAGAACTTCAAAACACATTACAAGTCAAAAGAACTCCACCTCTAGTCTGTGGAAGAGTCTCCCCTCGTCTTCCTGTTCCTGATCACATACCAAAGCCTCCCTACCTTGAATCTACCGAACCACCAAAGATATCAAGTGAACATCAGTTTCCTGACTCCAAAGGCATCGTTAAAATGAAAGCAGCCTGCGAGCTCGCTGCTCGTGTGTTAGACTACGCAGGAACTTTAGTTAAAGTAAGTATATATTAGCCTTTTTTCTCTTGTGGGTCTCTCTGGCTATTTGTGTATACTGCTTATAAAATCATGATGCTTGCAGCCATTTGTTACCACAGATGAAATCGACAAAGCAGTGCACAAGATGGTTATCGAGTCTGGTGCTTACCCTTCACCTCTTGGATATGGAGGGTTTCCGAAGAGTGTTTGTACATCAGTCAATGAATGCATGTTTCATGGCGTCCCGGACTCTCGTCAGCTACAGGTTTGGTGTATGAAACTGCTTCTGTAAAGATTGAATATCACTAATTAAAACCCTTGTTTTTTTTTTTAATTCTATAGGATGGGGATATTATAAACATAGATGTCGCAGTCTACTTGGATGTAAGTCTTCATGCTTCTTTTTTTAGGCTAATTTTCATTCAAACTTATTCTTGTTTTTTTTTAATCAGGGATATCATGGAGATACGTCTAGGACTTTCCTCTGTGGAGATGTCGATGAAAGTCTTATACAACTTGTGAAAGTCACAGAAGAATGCTTGGAGAAAGGTATGTCGGTTTGTAGAGATGGAGCAAGCTTCAACGAGGTTGGGAAGATCATCAGGTAGTAACATTTAGTACAATCCAGTTTTCAATAAAGCAACAGTTTCAGTGACTTGCAATTTTCAATAGTGACTATGCTGCAAGGTATGGCTATAACATGGAGCGCTTTATAGGGCATGGTGTAGGAACGGTATTACATTCAGAGCCTCTTATATATCTTGACAAAAACTGTAAGTAACACAAAAGAGCTTCTGCAACAAGTCTTCTTAACGGTGGTGGAGTTTCACTGAAGAAACTGTACTTTTTTTTCTTTTTTTTTTTTTGCAGATGATTTTGAAATTGGCTATATGATTGAAGGTCAAACGTTTACGCTTGGTGAGGCGACCGTTCTTTTATGAACTTGAACGAATGCATTTTACATAATGTTTTATAAGGTGATTGTTTCCTTTGCTTGCAGAACCAATTCTCACCATTGGAACCACTGAGTTTGTAACATGGCCGGACAAATGGACAATTTTGACAGCAGATGGTGGTCCGGCCGCACAGTTTGAACATACGATTTTAATTACCAAGTCTGGTGCAGAGACTCTCACCACATTATGAACTGTAGATAGTGTTCTAGAATTAAATTATTGACGATTCATATCTCTGCGACGGAAAATGTAGCGTTGGTTAAATTAACCATTCAAGACTTTCTTAGATTGGTTTTTGGCATACGACTTCATCTTCTAAAATCATATAACCACGAACAACGGGGTGTTAAGGAAGTTTGATACATCAGTGTCACACTCATTGTCAATATTTGTGTCTAAACCAGTTCGAGTAACATTCTCAAACACCAACGTCAAGTTGCTCCAATGGTAAAAAGAGTGCTAATAGCTTCGGGTTCCATTCACATTATTAAGAAGAGTTATTTAACAAATGCAAAAGTTTTCAGCAAAGAGGTGAAAACACTTTTTTATTCTTAAAAAAAAAAAAGAGAATAACATTCTCAAACTATTCCTCTGTATTTTGAAAACAACTATTCCTCTGTATATTTTTCATTTATATTACTATTTCCTCTGTAAATTATTCATTGACCATAATAAATCCACTGTATAACAATAGTGGAGTAGTAGTTTTTTGTTGAAACATGTAAAAAAGAGGTTATACATTTTCATTCTCTCTGAAAGAGGAATAAGTATGTTGCGGAGGGGCTGAACCATATGTTCCACATGTGCGGTATGTTTTTTTCCTCGTCTCATGTTTCAGGAGGCGGACCTATGTGCACGGTAGGGGTGTCACTTGCACCAGATTAAATTATAGAAGTTAGATTTTTAACCTTAAGAAAATAGATATTTTGGTTAAATTATTGTTAGTTGACACCCCTTAATTTAAGCTCAAACTCATACGTTTCATATTTTTAAGTGATTATATCTTTTTCTTTTTAGTATAAATAATTTATTTTAACTCTAATAATATTATGACACAGGTTAAAATGCATGCTAGGTCCGCCTTCACGAGCAATAATATTTGACCCAAAGTATCAGGGTTCAAGTGCAATCCTTTAAAAATATGAAATTCTCATTTACTTAAATTTTAGTATCAATTAGATAATAAGTCAACGTTTTATAGTTATTATACGTGTAGAGTGATGTATCACAAGTTCCATTCATTTATTTTGTTTTGTTACTGTAAAATTTGTCCAATCCTTTTCGTCTGCACTGCATGATCCGTCCAATCCATTTGTTCCATTATCCGTCCAAACCTAAACTATTTATGATAAACAGTTGAGCTACTTCTCTAAAAGCATTTAAATCAATTGTCTTATTTTATTTTCTTTTATATCAAAGCCTTACAGATGGCACGTTTTTGTGTGTTTTCTTTATGTAGTTCAGGGACCGACCATAATAAGTCATCCAAGTTCAAAAAACTTGAACCAACCATTTCCCACGTTTCCACGTGCCGACCATAGAAACCAAATCCAATTTCCTCAATATCATGTTTGGTTATAGAGACTTACGGAATTTACGCACGTGAAGCTTCATCAACAAAACCACCCTTGTTCATCGAAACATGTATATATATACACACACAGTGACATTCTTAGAACTCAACTCACTCACACATAAACCAAAGCGTTTTAACCCAAATCACAAAGTCTTAAAGTCTCTTTGATTAAATGGACTCTTATGCGATGTCTCTCCAATCCATCTCCATGACAACTCTCAACAATCTCTCCTATAACCACCAATCTCATCGTACCTCTCTTCTCGGTTTCTCTAAACACTTCAAGAATCTTGGGATCTTATCCAACGGTCCAGGTTTCTCCTCTCGTTCAACTTTCACTCCCAAGAACCTCACTCTGTCTCGTGCTCTCTCCCAGAACGGAAATATCGAAAACTCCAGACCAAGTCAGTTCGTTGATCCTTTTTTTTTGTCTTGAGGACATTTCATATATTTTTAAGCATGATCTCAGTTTTTCACAAATTGAGTTTTAATTATTTATTTTCTCTGTTCTTGAAAATTCAGGTAGAATTCAAGAACTGAGCGTGTACGAGCTCAACGAACTAGACCGACACAGCCCAAAGATCCTGAAAAATGCCATGAGCCTAACGTTCGCTCTGGGCGATCTCGTCCCATTCACCAACAAACTCTACACCGGCGACCTCAAGAAGCGCGTGGGAATCACCGCGGGACTCTGCGTCGTCATCGAACACGTCCCGGAGAAGAACGGTGACCGGTTCGAAGCCACTTACAGCTTCTACTTTGGCGACTACGGTCACTTGTCCGTACAAGGACCGTACCTGACGTATGAGGACTCGTTCCTCGCCATCACTGGTGGCACTGGAATATTCGAAGGTGCTTACGGACAGGTCAAGCTTCAACAGCTTGTGTATCCGACAAAACTGTTCTACACTTTTTACCTTAAGGGTCTTGCTGGTGATTTGCCGAGTGAGCTCACCGGAACTCCGGTTCCTCCGTCCAAGGACGTGAGGCCTGCGCCGGAAGCTAAGGCATTGGAGCCTAGCGGAGTTATTAGTAACTATACTTATTAAATTCAGTATGCTTCTTGTGTCTTTGTATACTGAAATACTATTCTTTTTAATAAAGAACAATAGCAAGTTACAACTTACAAGCTATAACTTTTCTTGCAAGAAAAAAAAGTTACAAATCATAACTTCACTTTTATACTCGTACAAATCCAGTTAACTTTCTCACCAAACTAACTGAAAGTATATTGATCTACTAGTCAACAACTAGTGATATGTGCCAGTGTGTTGATAATAGTATTGATAAAAACAGAACGAATTGCGATAGATATGTTTGGAAATATAGTGAAACTCGAACGCACAGATAGATAATCTACAAAGTGGAAGGTAAAGGATATGGGAAACGAGGAAGAGGAGTAAAGTTAAGAGGATGAGCCAAAGACAAGAAAGCTTTTCGAGAAGCCTCTTCCATGTTGACTTTCTCTCCTTCGATTTCCCAATCAAAACATTGCACCATCATTCCAATTGCAGTTCCTACTAAGACATAACTATTGTAATTGCCATTAGAAGTAGTATACTTAGTATTCTTTATATATATGAAAATTATTTACTATATCTTCTAAATGATTCAGAAACTTTCATAAAAGATTTTTAAAATTTTATTAAATTTTATAATATAATTTAGTAAGTCAAAATAAATGACTTTATAAATCTTTGTTGTGATTTTATAAGTTTTAATATATGATTTTAAGTGACTTTATAAATTATTTACGGAATTGTATAGATTCACACATAACTGGCGATGTTTTATTTATATAACTGAAATTTTTTCGAAAATCAAGATCTGAAATTCGAAAGCCTATTGCAGTGCTTAAAGTCTTGAAAAAATCGGGAGAATGTTATCAAAACACATACATTACTTATCATATATTATTAACCATTCTGGTATTAGTCACCACAACTGAAAGAAGTTTTTCGAAGTAAAAGCTGATAAAAAATGTGTTCTACCATATCACAAAAGATGTTAAATGGATTTTCTATGTTTTCTATGAAACAACTATGATTTAAAGACTTAACTATATAGATATAGTGGATGATTTTACGAAAAAATGTAAAAAATCATATTTCAACAATAAAAGTTTTTATAAGCTATTTCTGAAATTTGATTTTTTTGATTGTTTGATATTATTTTGTGATCTTGATAAATATGTATAGAGGTATAGATTTTAAATTTGGTTTAGGGCATTATAAACCGTTAGACCGGCACTGTCCGCGTATACCCCGTTTAATTTCCGACTTTTTGGTAACTTGCTAGGCTCGAGACTACCGCCCGCCTAGCGTAGGGGTTTTTAGTACTATTATTGTTTTGTTTATAATCTAATCTTTGAATGAATTGTGCGAGTTTGGAATAAGATAAATCTACTTCGATACGACTTCTGTTGTTTATGACAAGTCTTCTCCGACGTGGAACGTTAACAGGTAAACATTTTCTAAACGTTTTTATCATATACTTATTTTCATCCAACTGAACGTGATTAACTAGAAAACATATGAAGCAATCCTGGAAACACAAAGACTCTGGACCATAGTCTTTGCGACCTGAAAAACCAGTTGATGGAAGGTGCAAAGGATTACGTTACACAAAAAACAGCTAATGTTGATGCTAACGGTCTTGCTAAGTCTACTCTCTTTCTCCTCTGTTCCACAGAGTGATTGTATGGACTCTTTTACTCAAGTAATGAATTTGATGATGTTGCACAAAAAAGAAAACATTAGAGAAATGTGGAAGGAAATTTGATGTCTTTTCAAATAAATAAAGCTAAGTTAAGGCCCATAGAAACTGGGCCTTATGGGTTTCACAATTACATCATGGTGTCATGTCGTTTGCTTGCGGCCGATTAGGGTCTTGACGATCAATACGGCTTTTTGAGACTCCGAAGGGACGAACTATAATCCAATGCTCATAATACACATATCTGGACTGTATTTGTCAGCTAATTTATTAATTAAGCAGACATTTCAATCTAATCAAAACAGATAAGTTCATGAAACACAAATAATCGTTTCCAGAGACGACCATTTCTTCGACACAGCTAGTTGAGCCCTTGATTTTAGGATCACATCTAACTTCATATAAATTTGAAAATAAGATGGACAACAGCATAGAATATATATATATATATATCTGTTTACCACATTATTATATTTCTTAACTGGAAAGGTATTGGCTCGCCATTATACTGGAAAGAAACATTCGCATATTTGGTTTACTTGGTAATAGATGAAAAGTTAGCGGTCAAACCACAAGGTATAGGCACTCTGGACTCACATCACAGAGTTGCAGTTTATCTCATTATCTGGATATACACACAAACACTAAAGTATTTGTATTTATGGATAAGGTTACAACGAATTCAACAAAGTGTCAAGGTCTACTTAGCAAAAAAAAAGTGTCAAGGTCTTATTGACATTTTATTTTTTTTCTCTTATATAAACACTGAGGTTTATCATCTCGGCTTTTTCTTCTACTATGTTTCGGCCATCTACGAAGAGACATTTGGCTTTTCATTCTGGGATATTACAAAATATATTTTCAACGTCTTATATAGATTTTGTATGAGTGATATTAGTGCTTATAAAAACAAAGTAGCTCATGCACGTTACTTGGGTGAGGGTCGCCGGCTGATTTAGGATTTGCATTTCAATTTTATTGACCATGTAATCAACTTAGAAAGACATAATACCTAGCTAAAACATCAAACTAAAAAGATTCGAGCTTGTATGTGAAAATAATATACGAGAATATATACACTATAATATAAATATCAAGTAACATTTATTCGGTTTAGTTTAAAAGAAAACATTTATTCGGTTTATATCAAACCAAATATCACTACTGAAACACACATCACTTATCCGTATATAAAAACATATTTATATCAAATCAAATAGTTTAACACCATCTTAAAATTCAGCGGTTACAATTAAAATCCGTTAGCGCAATATGAAGTTTCTAACATAACAAACCAATCACCTAATATCCACATATATAGCTAGAAAGACATTTTACTATATATAAAAGAATACACACTTTAAAAAAAAAAAGAATACACACTTGCTTGGATATACCCAAATGATTTTTAAACAATTCTACAAAAATAAAACTTGGAATCATAACGGCGAATATTCACTACTCCATATCCACACTACTACAAGACAAATCCTTCATATTATAATTTGTGAATTGTATATTATACTATTAAATTGGGGGATCAAGGCATATACATATTTTATAAACAAAAGCTAAGATTCGACTTGCAATGCGACGACTCGACTTCTCTTTCAAGATAATGATCCTTGAGAAACCCTATAGAGCCATATATTTGTTCTCTTTATAAAGAGACACAACCCCAACCTCTTGTTTAAATAGTACTGCACAGCTAGCAAAAGGTGGATTAATCTGTAAATCACCATGATTAAGTGCTTAATCAATATGAAACGTGAAAAATGCTGTGAGTACATCGAAGCTCTTGAAGAAGAACGTCGCAAGATCAATGTCTTTCAACGCGAGCTTCCTCTTTGCTTAGAGCTTGTCACTCAAGGTATAATACTAACAGAAAATTCCGATTATGAATATTGATATCTACTTTCATTATAAGTATGTATTAGATATTAAGAGGGAGTTGTGTGTAGATCTGTGGATCGATTTTAGATCTAAATATTCAAATTATTTATTCATTTTGGGACTTTAGCGATCGAGGCATATAAAAAGGAGATATCAGGGACTACAACGGATACCTTGTACGGACAACCAGAGTGCTCGGAGCAGACCACCGGAGAATGTGGACCCGTCTTGGATCTATTCCTACCTATCAAACAATCTTCAACCTCCACAGATGAGGAAGAGGAAGAAGAAGAGGTTAATGAAGATGATGATGTTGAACACGAATCTCATGACACAGACATAGATTTCGATGACAACAACATGAAATCTGAATGGCTCAAGTCTGTTCAGCTTTGGAACCAACCTGAGGCAGTTCCCGTTAATAAATCGGTAAGATATTAATAAAGGGACAAAGTTGAGTTTTTTTTTTTAAAGATACTAATAAAGGGCTTTGCATCTTAATATATTTTGTTTGTTTACAAATAGATGTTTGATATATAAAATTTAAGATAGATCATTTCAGAAATGTCAACATAATGTGTTTTGTTATCAACATAATATTTGCGTTTGAAACAATCATGAAATTTCATTTTAATTTGTTTTGAGGATAAACAATTAAATATGTATAAAAATGGAGAGACTATGGCCTCTATTGTTTCAACTTTCAACTGCAATTCAGGCGTTCATTTTAATATGAGTCAAACTTTTTTTTTTGTAATGTAAGATATTGTTCACTATAAAATAAAGTTTGCAAAATAACAAAGTAAACGCAAAACGCAGATATGGAGTTCTCCGTTTGGCTTTTAGGTTAAAGATAAAAAAAATATAGTCTCAAGCTTATATTTGTCTTGCGTTTTCAGGAACGCTCACAACAAGAGACACAAACAGTGGCAGAACCGATCAAAGAAAATAACAATGGAACATGGTCTCATCAGCCGCCATGCTATGAAACGAGCAACGAAAAAAATGACTACGTTATATCTCTGGCGACTACTAGCGGCGGAAGCGGTCGAAAAAAGACGGAGGCTGAGAGAGGTGGAAGCGGTGGCAGCGGTGGTAGCAGTGGGAGAGGGCAAAGAAAGCAGAGGCGTTGTTGGTCGCATGAGTTGCACAGACGCTTCTTGAAAACTCTTAAACAGCTTGGTGGTCCTCATGGTGCGTTTCTTGATTTCATTCGACATTTTTAACATCCATATTCTGATTAGGGTTTCATGAATTTCAATTAATTCGTACCGTAATGAGATTTTGCAGTAGCTACGCCGAAACAGATTAGAGAGCTAATGAAGGTTGACGGATTAACAAACGATGAAGTCAAGAGTCATTTACAGGTTAGTAAAAGTAAAATTAAAAATAGATTTTCCATAATTGGTAGAAAATTTAAATATGTCTCTATGCCAAATTAAGACACCTGCGCACGTGGATTTTGAATACCACAGTTAAAGTTGTCGGTTTATATATCCTTTTTTAAAGCAAATGATTGAATTTATTTTCTTAAAAAAGTTTGCCTACATTTTTTCACTAATTTTTTTTTTCTTGGATAACAAATAGAAATACAGGCTGCATACAAGACAACCTAGCCAAACAATACCTAACAACAGAGACTCTCAAACTCAACATTTCGTGGTCGTTGGTGGAATTTGGGTCCCACAGGCTAGCCACCCCAAGGCTAACGCAGTCGCATCACGTGAGACAACCACCGGGATTTATGGGCCTATGGTCAGCCAGTTACCGTCGGAGTGGCCGAGCCATTCAAATTTTGGTCGGGAGGTTTCGGAAAAAAGGTCAAGATGCTCTAACAAAGGAATTGTTCGGTGTAGCTCACCAGCAATGTCATCTTCCACTCGTACAAAGACTAAAGATGCAAAAATGTCATAATTTTTGTAAAAAGTCATTTTGAGAATTATTTGATAAAAGGATATAGGGCATTGAAATGGAAGAGTTTAATATATAGATGTTTGGAGCAACACTCTGTATACTATTATATTACATAGGATAAATGTAACTTTGATTGAACTTTTTATATATTGTTACTACTTTTTGCAAAAAATGCCATTCTGACACTTTACATAAAAATTAAAAATACGTATAGTACAATTATATATTTATAATTAATCATATTTAACCAATAATATTAAGATAAATAAAATTATTTACAAGAACGATACATTTTATAATTAATATTAAACTTAAGCTAGATATTAAAAAATTTACAATTTTAAATGATATTTTTTAACAAGAAAAAATGTTAAAATGATATTTTTGGTGAAAAGAGAGAGATTAATTAACCAAAAAGATGCATCCAACTATTGAATTTACAGCTGTTGACAAAAAAAAAAAGAATTTACAGCTGATATGTAAAACTCTAAATAATTAAGTTGATTAATTGGTACGACGCATATTTATTTTGACCACGTTGTTTTGGACTAGTCTACACATTTACGATGGAATCCATTAAAACCGGTACCTGAAAACTACTAATATATAAAACGTCTTCTTCCATTTCGTTTTTAATCTTTTTAATTCTCCACAAAAAAAAAAAGAAAAAGAAATTCTCTACAAAGTCATGCATACAGAAGCGAGAGAACTGATATTAATTAACGTATTTATAGAAATTTAGCCATCACAAATATAATATTTCTTTGCCCAAATTATATATTGTCGGCCACGTTTTATATATACACTAATAATATAGTAATAACATACTATATCTTTGGAGAAAATAAGAAAATCTAAAATATTTGTATTCTATACAAAAAGACCAGGAACTTGGAAGTCGGAAGACATCATATGGGTTCATTCATGGGAAGAATATGCCGGAATCTGAAGAGCATAATCTAAATTTTCCTGTATATATAATATAACTATAACTTTCCAGTTAAGATTATTCTCTTATTGCTTGATTATTAACCCTATACAAATGTGCAGGTTGGCTCCTTTTTCGTTGAGTGTACCATTCTTTATTTGTTGGCTCTTCGCCGCATCCATGAAACCGAAGAGCAGAAGATCTATTCCCTAGGGTCTGCATTATTAGGACCATAAACAACGCAGCAATTCACAGAATAAGCCCAACACGCGAGTCCGCTAAAAAATTCTCTGCGCTTCGTTTAAGTGATCTGACGTGTCGGACAGAGAAGGCATCAGTTTCCAACGTGAATGCTGAGGTGTCTCAACCTGGAGTGAACAAACTATATTATATATAAATAGATTATATAAAAATAATAGACTTTTATCATAATCAGGTTTTGATCTTGGGACCTGTGGGTTATGAACCCACCATGCTTCCGCTGCGCCACTCTGATTTGTTTCAGGTTGGGAACTTTATACATTACCTGTCGACGTTCTTGGCGGGGCTAGTGGTTGGGTTTGTGTCAGCATGGAGATTAGCTTTGTTGAGTGTGGCGGTGATTCCCGGAATCAAACATCAAATTATAGAAAAGTTTTTTTGATGAATAAAATTTAACATTCATTCAAAAAATAAAATAAAATATAGTATTATATATAGTAATACAGATTTTGTAACTACGCAAAGCTTAATTCGAATCAAAATCAAGATTAAATCGTAAAACGAATTTATACACTTTAAACACTTCAAAATTTTGAAACCCACTATTATAAAATATGGAATGGTTGCTAAGTTTACATTAACATCGAAGCTCAAATATATGGCTATATATTAATATTATTTAATATTTCATCAGTTTGGTGGTATTTTAAAAAGTTGGCAGATCTTTTCATTTTTTGGGAGAAAAACAGATCATTTCATCTGTAAAACTGATTAGAAAGAAAATGTTAAATAAAAATGTTACAGTTGAATGGTACAATTAATATATTAAGATAAAATTAAATGACGTGGATTGGTTGGAAAATTAGATGAAAATGTGATGTTGAATTTTAATAGGAAAATCATGGGGAATCTGAATATAGAGAAGAGTCATTGACGTTTTCGATATGACGGTTTGGAATGCTTTCAAATCTTAATATTTTAACAATATCTATGATTCTATAGATATGTGTATACATTAATAAATGCAGCATTTTGATGATAGATCAAAAAGTACAGGATTCTGATTAGGGTTTCCTTAAGAAGGGATATGATTATTAATTAATAGGTCAGGGATGGGTTAAGCTAATCAAAGCAGGTTTTTATGCGACCTTTCGCAGTCACTAAAAGCCTAAACAGCTCTTGAGACTAACTTTAGGACGGATTTCAAAACATGAAAAAAGCAACCAATGCTTTACTTGGTCTACTTCTCGAAATATACTAATGTTAAATCCATATGGAATATTCGAGTAGACCTAATTAGTAATTATATAATGTTAGTTTATTCTAGGTTTGTCACATTCACGTATAAACATAATTGCTGATGTGAACATTATTTAAAGTTTGTGCTAATCTTGTTTTAAGCTGCTCTAAAATGATTTTATGATCTATCAAACCAAGTTTGACAATAATATAGTCTTTTATGAGTAAATTAATAAATCAGTCTCAAAAATTATTTCTTCTTCTATCTACGATGATGAGGTCCACAGTCCAAACCAGTTGAAATGGGAACATCTGAGTTCTCCATGAACGGAGTTTGGTTTATAACCTTCTACAAATAATTTTTAGATACTAACAAATAATTTAAAAGGGTTAATTTTATTTTTTCATAATAAACTTAATAAGTTTATGAAAATGATTATCATTTAAAAATAATTTTTAAAATAATATCAAATTTAAAAAAAATAAAATTCCTCCTATATTTATTTACTGTTTATCTATTTTTAAATGATGCATATTTTTGAGTTTATTATTAAAATATATATTAAAATTAATAATAAATATATATTTTTAATGGGTTTATCTATTTTCATAAATTTAATTCAATAATTTTTGAATAAGTTTATTTTTTTGAAATTTGTAATTTATCATTATTAACTAATAAAATTTACATAAAAATAAATTACTGTCGAGTAAAATTTTAATTTAGAGTATGTATCTCTTAGAAACAAATAAAATATTTTCTAATCCTAATGCATATTTTCACATAGAATAAAAATATACTCTTTCCATTTCAAATTCAAAATATGCATGTTTTAGAACCTTCACATATATTAAAAAAATTATATAATTTTGATTATTAATTTATTATTTTTTTGTATTTAACTAAGATAACTTATGGCCAATAAATTTTCAATAGATATAATTTTTTTTTGAAGTTTACCGTGATGGGAAGAAAGGTATGACATCCCAGACATTCTATGTTGTATGCAACTGTCTGTGTCCAAAAGCCGGTTGCACTTCTTACCACTGATGTTAAGCCGGTACCGTGATGGAACTCAATTGGATTAAATTAGTGTCACTAAGAATACAGAATAAAGGTAACCGGTCTTATACTATAAAGATAATAGCATATGGTAAATACGAGTTTATAAAGGCTATGACTTAGGACTGGGCAAAAAATCCAAACCCGAAAAACCGAACCGAACCCGATCCGAAAAAGTAGCACCGAACCCGAACCGAAATTGATTAAATATCCGAACGGATTCAAAATTTCGGTATTTAAAGAACCGAAACCGAATCCGACCCGAACCGAAATATTTTGGGTACCCGAATATATCCGAAATAAATTTATATACTTAAATATATACATTATTTTTATATATAATGTATATTAAAAATATATAAGATACCTTTAAGTTTTTCAAAATACTCGGAAAATATATGCAAATAGTCAAAAATAAATGTTTAAAATAGCTAAAGTATACTGAAAACACCAAAATAGTTAAATATCTATTGATTCTTTATCCAAATATTCAAAGAAAACCAATTTATATGTTAAATTAAGGTATTTTGACATATATGTTATGAAAATTTATATGTAATATATTATCTTTCTTATAGATTTTGAAAATTTAAAGTATATAATGAATTTTGAAAATTTAAAAACATTTTAAATGGGTTATCCGAACCCGAACCGAACCCGCAAAAATCCGAACCGAATCCGAACCAAAATTTAGAAATATCCGAATGGGCGTAAAAGGTAATGTATTGGAGTAAAAGTGTTTTCTGCTGAATTACGCTGACATTTAGCCAATCAAGTGGAAAAAGTTTTTCACCCACTAACGCTAAAAAAGAGAAAACTAGAGTAATATGTTACTCTATAATAATCAAGTGGAAAGTTTTACTTCTGATTTCACTTTTTTATTTTTTCCTCTTTCAATCTTTTTTTATCCCACCATTTTACTCCACTATTATGATATTATCTAATCAAAGCAAAAATAGATTTCTGCAGAAGAAAAAGACTAGAGGAATGAAAGAGATGATGAAGAGAAGTCATAAGCTGGATATCTATTGGATTTTTCCTCACAGAATTTCTATGGCGGAAAGTAGGGCTGAGCATTTTATCCGTTAAATTTAATTTGATTCGTTATTTGTTGTTATTCGATCCGAAAATTCCGGATATCCGTAAGCTTTCGAAGCAAAACAAATACTAAAATTAAATATCCGTTAAAATCGAAGCAAATCATAAATATTAAAATTTTGAGAAGCGAATATCCGATCCGATCTGTCAATATATAAATACAAGTATATTTTGATTATATTTAAAGTTTTAAATGTATAAAATTATATAATTATTATTTTAACATATGATTTGACAGATTTTATTCACATTATTACTTATATAAAATATTACATAAAAGGAAGAAAAATCATTTATAACAATTATAATTTTTTTCTTGTGTTATTATAATTGTTAACTAAGTTTACAAATTTACAAAATATGTAGATTCACTATATCTTTTAATTTTTATCTTTTATATCATGCAAAAAAAAAATATTTGACAAAACAAATTGTATCGAATTTTTATGATTATTTGTATTAATCAAACAAATGAGATATCCGTAAATATCCGTATTATTAATGGTTACACTACATTTAAGTTATTATGGTTAAATTAAGGTTTGGTTCACTCTAACTTATTCAAAATAAATTATTTGGCATGAAACTCAAGTAAAACTCTGCTAAAAACGTAACACTTTATTAATTTATAAATCTAACTTATAAAAATATTTTCAAACAGCATGAGAAAAATTCCCAAAAGTAATTTGTTATAAAAATTCAATAAAACCTAAAATTATCTCCAAACATAGTTACTAAAAGACTAATTTAAAAAAAATCATTGTAAATTGAAAAACTAATATAAATCAAAACAAAGATATATTATGAAACATCATTTTTAAAATGAAAAATATCATTATTTATCTATGAAATTATTTAATATTTATATAGTACTTTAAAATAAAACTTTATATAATTTTGTCACATTATATTTCAATTTATTTAACTTGGAAGTGGATTAATTATAAAACTAATTAGTGTACTAATATTATAATTTGAATCTCTAAAAATGTTTCAATTATTCTTACTTTAAGATTTGTTCAACCATATCTAAGTGAAATAAAAATCAAAAAAATAAACCATTTCATTTTCTTAATTCTTATTTAAAATTCATGCATTAATTATTGTGAATGAGTAATTTATTTTCATAAAAAAAAATCTCAATGCACACTTGGTCAGAAAATTATTTCTTTACTATTTGAATAAGAAAACAGGCGTCAAAAGAAAATAAACCGTATAAACGTAAGGGATTTAGCTTGGTTTCTTACAAGCTCTCAAAAGTTAAGTTCTTTAATCTATTTGGTCAACCGTCAACGTAAGGGATTAGCTTTACAATCTTATCACCTTGAAGAGTAGGTAAGTCAGCTTCTACAGGGATACGCTGAAGCATCATGGTTTTGTTTAAACACTCGTACTTATTCATCATTGTAGTCACCTGCTCTCTCTCCTTCTTGAAAATCGATTTCCACGTGTCATCCCGGCACTGAGTCGTCATTTTTGCTCTGGCCAACGTACGGCGCAAGACTCCGATGGCTTCTCCTAATTCCCCTTCCGATTCCAAGCTTTCAGCTAAGAGCATCCTCATTAGTGAACCCCATCTTGGGGTTCATAAATTTTTTTTAATATATTTTGATGGGACCATGAATAGTGATGAACCTCTATCTATTATGCTTTTTGCATTGGTGAACCTGAATAAAAAGTTCTTAGGAATAAAAGTAACAACAAACTAATCAACAATGTTTTTACAAGCACCACAACCTAGAACTAATCCCATACGTAACAAAACCTGAATTTCTGTTTCAAAGAAATAACAAAGGCGAGCTAGAGCTTAGTGTACAAAATAGGAAAAAGCATTGAACAACAACACATGAAATGAGTACAATTTTGATCACTTTCGAAGAGGTTTAAGGCAGAGCATCACCAGAATAATCACAAAACTCTGTTTTTACTACAGACAAACAAGCCAGCTATTATATGACGTAAAGAAGAATAAGGAATGCTTTGACCTTGAGCTTCAGCTACAATGGCCCTCCAATTCTCAGACCAAAGTCTACATATATTATTATGCTACTTGCTGCTATTTTCTTGTCTGCTGCTATATTCCTTCTCCAAGAATCCAAAACCATCTTTAGCCGATCCTGCAGATTCACCAGGATGTCCATATTATGCTTTCCTGCAGATTCACCAGGATGTTTTTTGCCTGCATAAAACGTAAAATCAATTGCAATACTCTCTCGCACTGAAGAACGAGAACCCCACTAACAACAAACTCTCCAACTGAATCCGGCAAATCAAGGCCACTAAACTCGAGCCCTTGGATTGCACTAGTTAAGGAAAGCATAATATGGACAAATACATACACACCAATCAATAAAATTAAAAACACAGTGAAATTGGCGTAATAAAACCAATCTCAAGCACACAAACTCACAACTCCTAAGAAGACATGAAACGTTTACCTCGTCAAACTCACAAACTGAGATTGGCCGACCACGAAACTGTGATGATGCATTAATTTTAATCAAACAAAAAGAAGTTTCAATCTTTCTAAATAAGAATCGGTTGTAAGGTAACCTTGATGACGCTCTTGAGGTGCTTGACGAGCTCCGAGTCTGGTGTGGGTTCATGAGAGTGGACTAAGTTCGATTCCAAACAACAACAAATCAGACTCTCTCTCCAAAAGCAGTCAAATTGAACTCACTATAAAGTGTGGAGGTGGGATGAATTACCGGGAGGATTGAAGAGAGCGGAACGGTTGACGGATATTGTTGTTCCGGCGGCGGTGGCGGCGGGATCTGACTCATCGACGGTGCTACTACTCGCCGAGGAAGGTGGATCTGGAGAGAGGGTTTTGAGAAGAAGGGAGGAGTCTTGGAAGAGAGAAGACGGTTAGGAGATGATGTTTGTGACGGAAGGAGAAGGCAGTGAATGATTGACACGTGGTTTGAACCCGTTTCATAAGTTCATCCATAAGGATCGGTTCAACGAATTAAAGCCATTTTTTATTTTTTTAAATCAATTCGGGCTTATGAACTTGAGCCCATGAACCCCATTACATCCTCTAATGGGGATGCTCTAAGTGTTTTCCACTCTTTAGCTCGTGCAAAGCTCCCAATGTTCTCACATAATCCTGGTTTTATAAAAATCACGAGAAACTTTACGTCAAGAACCTACTCAAGCTCTTCAAGATTTTGTGAGATTATGCGACAAATAAGAACTTACCAAAAAACGGGATGAGAGATGTTTAACTTGTGTGTTAGTTTTGGATAAGAGAGAAGCATTGGCTTCAGCAACAAATTGTGTAACACCGTAATGAAGCTTTGCCACTAGACTTGCACTTGTCCCCTTCTCTTCGGCCTTATTTGCCGTCGCAGCCTGTTTTGAACATGTTCATCTGATTATTTAAAGGATAAATCCCTAATAAACCTTATCAAAATCCGTGTGTGAACAAGTGCTAATTTGTTCATGTAACAATCGCAATAATACTTGGTTATATAGCCAAAACTGAAAATGTTGGTTATAGCCTTTAGTCACAATCTAGTGGAAGCAAAATGACAAAACAAAGCCTTTGTTCAAAAAAAATAAAAAATGACAAAACACTGACCTGTCCTTCAGCTAAACAAATGAGCGTCAAAGAAGAGCAAACGGGAGATGTTAACTCTGGGAACTTCTCAATATATGACCAATCACGATGATCAATCTTATTAGATACATAGTTAAAAACACCAGCTGCTTCTCTATAAGCCTTTGTAGATTCCACCATATCTGCTTTTAATCCAAATAAACTAAGTTATCACCCAGTTATAGAGAAAAAACATCGACAAGCTCATGCCTAAAAAAAATTCTTTAGTATGAGAAAGAAAGATAACCTTTGGAGACTAACACCATTGCTTTCTCCCTGAGCTTTAAAGCGTAGATAAATAATATCATATGAAGCTCAAACAACATATCTTTAGATTGGAAGAATGGTGCACTAGATTTAAATATACTCGCAAGGCTTAGACCATTTGATGACTTGCAAGCCAAGGTCAAACCACTGCTCCATCGTATCTTGAGATCTTTAATGAAACGATTGCTGATTTCTTGATTACATGGCTTATTCATGTGGTCTATCACAGATCGGAGAAGAATAATGTACGCTTTAATTCTAACAAGATCCTGGAAAAAAAAAAACAAGAATAACAAAATTAAATACCTCTAACTTTGACTAAGAAAAAACGAAACCCTAAATAGATGTTCATATGCCCTTTCAAAAAGATTTTACCTCTCTAACAATAGCCTCAACTCCATGGGAGCTTCTATCAATGGAATCCTCCACTTGTTTACGGCTCAAGCTTATGTTAAGTTCAGTTTTCGTTCCCTTTTTCTTATCCGTTTGCGTAAACTTGAACACATTCCCGAGAACAATCTGTTCAAAACCAGAGAGGGCTCTACTGTTAATTTTCTCGGACACTAATCAAAATCTAATACTACTAACAATGAAACGTTCGATGACAAGGTAACCGCTAAACAAAATGTACTAATAGTAAGTAGTAACGAAGGATAAAGGGAGAATTTTGAAAGTTTACCTTTTTTGTTTTAGGTATGGGAATAAAGTAACGCAGCATTGTATTTGTCTCGTTACAGACACTTAATAATGTAACTCGTAGACGAGAACAACACGCTAAAGGACACAAGAAGAGACAAGGAGGAAGTTTAGGATTTGTTGTATTTATATATAGCCAGAAAAATAATTAACTCATCCTATTCCACAGAGGAGTGGGAAATCATGATATTAATTAAATTAGCGAGTTTTAGGAAATTGTTTTCAGGAGGGTTTTCAGAAAATTCGTATAATTCGATTGTAATTATCTGTGAAAAAAAAATATAATAAAACTGGAATTCAAACAGGCATATGTTTTTTTCAGACCTTTAAAATCAAAACTACTTGTACAACTAAACCTAAATTATACTCTTCTAAGGAAATAGATTTGGTAACGTATAAGTGTAATGTAAGTAGTTTATTTGATGTATTTAAACTAATTAACGATATGATATTTCCGGGGTAATAGCTTAACAGAGAAGTCGAGTGAGTAGAGTCAACGAAAAAAGTTCAAAATTTACTGTTTTCACAATCGCATTGAGTCTCCTTTTTATTTTTTGAACAATGAACAATTTACTTGCCAGGGGCCCAGGGCCTAGTTCGTACATTCATACGATATATATAACAATATTTTTCAGTTATAACGATTAGTTGGATTTTATAACGAACACGTATGCGAACATGTTGGTCCGATTAGTTCTAACTGGAGGAGACTGAACAACCATACAAAGCCGCCAGGAAGACTGACGGTTGTAATGGAGTGTAGGGAAACATACATGTTCTGCGAAAAATGTTCAATAACTAAAAGGATAAACTTACAAAAAAGAACCACACTAGTTGCAAGACAGTAGACAAATTCCGAGTGCATGAAATGAAAAACAGAACACAAGAGTTCACACTTACTTACGTTACAAAGTCTTGAGAGTTCATAATATTGCATCAAATAGAAAACCAGGGAGAGAGAGATAGACAAGGATTTAAAATTTGTTTTTTTTAGCTGGACATCATCACGTTATCAATAGACTGAAGAGCTTGGTTTGCAAAAAACCTGACATCAACATCTGGATCCTCGCTTAGCTCCACAAGCCCTGGACGAATCGTCTTCTCTACAACCTTTTCACCACGATACCAGAAATTAAAACCAAACCATATTTTGATGTTCTGACTGATTAGATATACACACTTACCGATTGATCGACAATTGGAATGAGGGACTGAAGCACTTTAGCCACATTGAATTTGATGTTTGGAACTCTGTAGTTTGTGAAAACAAAAGTTGTTTATTTATACACTTAAAAGATGTTTGAAGAAAATTGAATAACTAGTTTACAAATGAGAACTTGCCTGTCTTTAGCCGCAGTCATTACTACAGGTAAGAGCTTAGAGCATGTGATCTCTGAGCCCATCACTGGTGCAAGAAGAGAAACCGCACGCAAAATGGTCATACGGTATAGATAATGAGGGTTGTTGATCATCTCAAGAACCTGCATAGCAGATTAATTAAAAAAGCATTGGTTGACTCACTGTAATAAGAAGGTAAATACTGATTTTAGACAAACCTGAGGAACTATATGTTGCATTGCCCATTCAGGACCAAATTCCTCAGCAAGACGCTTCACATTGTTTGCAGCAGCCTCGCGGATTGAGTGGACCTGAAGAGACCGACCATTACTTCAATTATTTATTAAGAGAAAACGGATTTGTTATTTAGACCTATCTTAGGTTTGAGAGAGAAAGTAAAACAAAACCTTGTCTTGTAACCATTGCATGCAAAGAGCGCCAAGCTTATCGTCAAAGAAGCCAACACCTAACTGACTTGCCAACAAAGGGATGTACTCAATGATAGCAAGTCTTACTCTCCAGTGTCTATCTTCCGCAAGTTCTACAATTGCTGGCAATAACGATTGCGATAGTAGATCAATTCCAATAACCTGCCAAATATAAAATATATATTGGATCATCAACTGAAAACCCATAACCAAAAAACCAAAAAAAAAAACAAAAAAGCTGAAGTCAAGTGAGAAGAGTAACACAATATCTGTGAAATCAATGGCATTAGACAACTTTTTTTTGGGTAACTTGGTTATAAGAAACCTGGTTCACTTGGTCGAGTTTGCTGATAATGTTCAAGCGGACATCCGGAAACTCATCTTTCAACAGAGAAAGGAAGATTGGAAGGAGATGCTCAAATGTTGCATCCTGCAATGAAAAATCAACGTAATAAGTTCAAATCTACAACATACACAATCCACTAAACTCCACTTTGATTTACTACAAACGATAACGGTTATGACTTATGAGCACTTTCCAGGCACAATTATTGAACGAAAGGATAAACTAAACTCTAATTTACATCTCTCCCATCACTGTGGAGTCAACAGCACACATCTATATTGGCTAACTCTCTTACCTTACCCAAGACCGGAGCCATTCCCATTATAACTGAGGCCAATGCAGATCTGACGTGTTGAGATGAGTCTGTTGATAGCTCCTACAGGTAGGATCGCAAAGTAACTATGAGTGATACGTAACAGCTTCTTTTCGTTGAGTCATTGATTATTTGAATAAAAAACACTGAGATTCTCACACGGGTCTCTTAAGAATTACCTTTACGCAAGGGAGAATGTGCTGAATAGCAAGTTCGGGGTTTAGGATCCGACAAAACTTAGTAACTTTTCCAGCAGCTGCTATGCGTACTTCAGCCTCATTGTCACGAAGTAGACGCACATATGCCGGCACCAGTTCCGTCCTTAATATAGAAAGCACAGTAAATAGTATCAGGAAGAAGGGGGATCATCAAACAGATCAATAATATCATACCTATGAAGAGGCATCCAATGTTTGATAAAGAAATGCATATTATCCAGACCTAAAAACTTTAGAAAAACATACACTACATCATGCTAATTCAAAACTCTTTACCTAGTAGGCTCAGGTCCCACGGCTTCACAAAGCTCATAGAGCTGATTTGCTACCATATAACGCACACGCCAAGACTTATCCTGCTCAGTGACAAAGTACAAAGATTAAACATCTCATAAGTGTAGCTTATCCAAGGATCATCAGTATAAAGACTATGCAATTAGCACACATAATCACCTGCGAGAAATTAACAATCACGGGAAGGATGTGCGCGACACAGTCCTGAGGTTCCAACAGTTTCCCAAGAGCAGCACAACCCTCAACCGCCAATAATCTAACGGAATCTTGTTCTGATATGAAAGACAATGAACCGTAAGATGAAATAATGTTAGATAACTAAATAGACATATGGACAGTCATATTCATCTTTAATGCTCAGCGTGTGATGATAACAAATACATGCTTAAACAAGGAGTAAAGCCAGAGTGTGAACCATATCAGATAAGAAATTACCATCTTGAGTAAGATCATCAAACATAGACATAACATCAGTCTTCAAATGAGCTGATTCAATAGTAGCAGCAAATTTCCCCAGATTGGTTGCTGCGGCTCTCCGCACCATTGGCATATCATCTTGACAGAGCTGGGTATATATTGATCTCAACTCAGTCTTCACCGTATCTGGGGCGCTAGGGTATGCAATATGGAAAACCCCACAAGCTGATACTCTTGCAGTGAACCACTCACCAGCTGCAAGTCTCTGTAACACATGGAGTAACTCTTCAGTAAATTCCTTATTTCAATGCAAAGTTTTTAACGGAAAAAACATGTACTTGGGTTCCTTAAAAGATGGCTAGTCACATAAACATCCAGAAAAACAAGACAGCTAGTTATGCACTTATATGTCAGACAACCTAGAAACCAGTATGGTCGTATTGTCTTCAACCTAGCAGTTGCCTATTCAAAAACTTTAAGAGTCTAACATAACTTCAATCTATGTATGCATATTGTAAATCAAGTCTATATAACCTCAAACTCTATATAAACATATGCATATTGTAACGTATTTCTCACGAGAGTCTAATATAACTTTAATTCTTTATATAAACATATACAAACTGTAACCAATATCTTATATGAGTCTAATATTATCTTGATCTTACAAAATACTTCTAGATCTTTTTCTTATCTTCGTACTTTCTTTCCATAATCTTGATCTTGATCTCCCAATTACAAACAAGTCTAACTAAGCCACTCCAATAACATGAGAAACGAAACGAAACCATGAGGTTGGGGGGTGTTATCCTCCTCTCTCTTAGTCTAACCTTAACCAAGGGTATGAAATGCTCAACCAAGTCACTCTCCTTCATCTGCGACCCGACTCTACAAAGCGACTCAACAGCTTTCTCCCTCACACAAGTCTCCTCAACCGTGGAGAGCGTCTCCAAGGGAGGAAGCAGAACGTGCGCGTGCTCAACGCCACCAACGTAAGGAATAAACACTCCCAGCTCCTCAGCCATCGCGAGCAGCACCTCGTCGTCATCGTCGTTGTTCTCGCTCAGGAAAGGAATCAGCTCTTTCCTCGTCCTCTCCTCGCCGAGAGCGCGAGCGATCGTGGAGAGCCTCCTGATCGAATTCAACCGTAGCTGAATGTCGTCGTTCTTGAGCTCGTCGATGAGGACGGCGATTGGGTAGAGCGGCTCGTCGGTCATCGACATCTTTTTCGATTTTTGACCTATACACATCGAAATCAATCAATTGGAGACGAACCTAACACAGATCTCTAAACAATTGTGAACGTTTGGAGAATGGAATGGTGAGAGATATTTTACCAGTTCGTTGCGCCTTCACAGAGGCTTGATGCAAATATTCTCCGATCGAAACTGGGACTGGGAGAGAGAGAGAGAGAGAGAGAGAGAGAGTTTTCTCGAAGCTTTTTTTTTTTTTGTAGCATCTTCAAGCGTTCACTGGATGGGCCTGAAATAAAGAATCGGCCTTTTTAAATGGCCCATTATATATACCCACTTGACGTGCGGGAATGTGTTTTTTTTTTCTTTTCTCCTGAGAATCCCATACTAACTTAGAATAAGAGCATGAAAGATAGATATGGTCCCTAGTTTTATCGGCTACACCGCAGAGAAAGCAAGTAGAACTAGAAGGGACACTCGTTCCTCAACTTAGAAGCATGTCTCGTGTTGGAAGCATATCTCTAACCGAGACCCAAGCTTCGGGATTCCAAATTTGAACCGAGGAGCTATACCATGGCACTCTTAGGGCTGAAGAATGTAAAGCTTCCCAAGTTTTAGAAGCTGAGAACTGACCAGAAGCTGTATTGACAGAAGTACTCCATAAAAAGTAATCATCTCATTCAGGGAGAAGCATTGGATGATGGGGGAGGAAGGCACGCACACAACAATTGAATGATTCGAAGATAACCTCTTGTTAAAATCCATGCCCATCACAAATAACCTGAGAAAACCGTACATAGAGAAGAGATATCAGAAATTCTAGGACCATTTGCACCAGTTAGCTCGAGCAGTGGACCCAATCCGGTCAAGTTATCGTGCCAGAACAATGCAGCCTCTCCCTACTGTATAATACATGACAGTAAAGGACGAGATACATGTAACAACTTCATTAGTCTTCTCTAAATCCAAGAATCCGAAGCAGAAAATTAGCATCCCAAAACAGATGATCAGCAATGATATTTTGCTTTGCCCAAACCACCCATTAGACCATCTACAATGGAGGTGTTGAACTTGAAACTGAGTTTCAACTGTTGAATATCCTGCAATAAGAGTGTTGAAATATTGTGTATATCTACGTGGATTCAACAAGTGTCGTAAAGTTTCAACATGTTGATAAAAATTGATATGGACCAGTTTTGACATATGGCACAAATTGATTAAGTAGAAATGTTGTTCAGATCTGTTTTATTTCTATTTTCACCTATAAATTCAAACTTATTTATTATACAATATCTTTATTTTTAATAATAAAAATTATATCAAAATTCATAACTTTTTATGATCTATAAATAGATACTACATTCGTTTCATTTGGATACAGAAAAAACATCATTTTTTCCTATAATCAATTATTTTAATGTTTTAAATCTTTTTTGTTAATTGGATCCCAGTAATAATCTTTTTAATAACTCAAAATTCTTCTTGTTAATATTTATGTTATTTTAGTTTTTAAGCTAATTAAATTCAAAAATATTATTAATATATAATTATTATATTATAAAGATAAAATAATATAAATTGCAAATTGTGGGACAGGGTGTTGAAGTTTTTTACACAAACCATTGTAGAGGTTAAAACTTAAAAGGTGTTGAAGAAATTAGGTGGATGAAATAGAAGATCATTGTAGAGGTTAAAACTTAAAAGCTGTTGAAGAAATTAGGTGGATGAAAGAGAAGATGATGTAGAATGTTAAAAAGAAAAAAAAAATAGGGTGTTGAAGATAAAATGGGTGTTGAAACCATTGTACATGGTCTAAGGATCTTGTTGCTGCAAAAAGCAGCCAAATGCATATTTGCATTGAAACAATCATTGAGAGCTAGATACAAATTGCATGATATATTTTATGTCAAATGAAATAAAAAACATTGCCAGCCCAGCAACCATAATCACGAATTCACGATTATGTGTGGCGAATTGACTAATCAGTGAGAATGTTGTTTTTGGTGAAAAGCAAACGGATAATCAGTCTTGGCTCATGGTTTATAGGGACCGTTGCGCAAACCAAAATTTTAGTTCCTTTGATAATTAAAACATAATTTTAGCTAAAATTTTATTTAAAATTGTACTTTAGAATGTTATTAAATTTGTGTTACAAAAAAAAAGAATGTTATTAGATTTAGATATGAAAAATATAAATTAAGAATTTTTGTAATACATGTATATTTATTTTTGTTCCTAAATTTAAAAGATAAAAAAGAAATTAAAAAGTAGAAAATTTGGACTCTAATATTATGGATCCGAAGCCTTCGCATTGCTCACTCGGATAACTGAGCCGGCGCTGCGGATAATATGGGAATTTCGCTTGTAGATTACCGAAAATGATATGAATATTATTTCCCATGCCACTAGGCGGGCGACGTTTTATTTCCTAAAGTGGCCCAATTGTGACATATTGACACGAACCGATACCACGAGGATCATAATGTTGGCTAACATTACCCAAAATGATATGATGTTAATTAATTAATATGTAGGTGGCAATTAGGTTTAGTTGGATTTCGCGTTTGTTTTTATACCTTTAAAGAGGAAAGAAAAAATAGATTTCATTTTATTTTCCTTTAAAGAGGAAAGAACAAAATCATCACCTAAAGTGGCAAATAATTCATAATTTCGGTCTTTTTTATAAGACCATCTCCAATGTATTTTGCTATTTTCACTTCTAAAATAGAGGAACTCTATAATAGAGATGAGATATACTCAAATGTATTTCTCTAAAATAGCAATCTTTATTTTATATAGTAAAAAATAGAGGAATGCTATTTCTTCCTCTATAAATAGAGAAAAAAATAAAAATCTCTATTATAGAGGAAAAAATAGAGATGGGTTGGAGCATTTTCACCTCTAAATACTATTATAGAGGTGAAAATAGCAATGGGTTGAAGATGCTCTAAGAAAGGATTCCGAACCGAAATCTAGACTAATTTTTTGGGGTTTCACTATTATTATTACATGCAAAACGTAAACGCTTTTGTGAATATAGTATGCAAATGATTTAATAATACGGATTCATAAATTCGGAAATCTAGTGTGGGCTCCGTGATTTATCTTACGATCCCAAAGTTGAAAAAAAAAATTGTTTATAATTTACTCTTGTTTATATAAACGTGAATGTGAGTCGTATGTCTCACCAACGAATTAATACTCTGAAGTGTAAACAAATGGCTAGTTTGTATATGGCGTCTGCTCTTATTTACCGAAATGCTATTACCCATAATAATAACTTTCGTCTTCAACGCTACATATGCCGATCCATGACAAAAACGACGCCCGATGATGTTTCTGTTGATGTCCTCCGTCGACGCTCCGGCAACTATCAGCCTTCTCCTTGGGACCATCGCTATCTCCTCTCTATCAATAATGAATATGCGGTAAAATTGTATTTACGTCTACGACGATATCGTATTAAACATCGCTTTCTACTAGTTTTTAATAACATGTCTTTTAATACTAGTTTTTAAGATTTATCAATAATACGATGCATACAGAAAGAAGAGAAAGTGAAAGCTAGAGATTTGTTGAAGGAAAAGGTGAGGAAGATGCTTGATGCCGAGACTAAGAGTCGTCTCGAGCAATTAGAGCTCATCGACGATTTGCAGAAACTTGGGGTTTCATATCATTTTGAGATAGAAATAGATAATATTCTAATGGATTTTCATCATCAAAATGGAAGAAGCGTCTGGACATGTGATCATGAAGAAGATTTACAAGCAACCGCACTCGAATTCCGACTTCTTAGACAACATGGTTTTGATGTATCAGAAGGTAAGTACCTTCATATTCAATAGAAACGAAATGAAAACATATGTATATATAAATATGAAGCTAAAAGAACCGTTTTACACCATCGATTTCAGAT
The DNA here is from genome assembly GCF_000801105.2 of Raphanus sativus. NCBI lineage: Eukaryota > Viridiplantae > Streptophyta > Magnoliopsida > Brassicales > Brassicaceae > Raphanus > Raphanus sativus. Next base: position 14,001,302 of record NC_079514.1, on the reverse strand, counting down.
ATATTTGATGTGATAGTCGACAAAATTGAAAGTGATACGTTCAAGAGTGACAATATAAATAGTATCATCTCTTTGTACGAAGCGTCATATCTCTCCACAAAATCGGATTCTAAAATGCATGATATTATAAGACCATTTGCAACAGAACAAATAAGAAAAACTGTTGGTGATGAAACTTGCAACCTTGAGGTGCGTGAGAAGGCGATTCATGCGCTAGAAATGCCGTACCATTGGAGAGTGAGAAGGCTAGAAACGAGATGGTACATAGATGCGTATAAGAAGAAACATGTCACGAATCTTGTCTTGATCGAATTTGCCAAAATCGATTTCAATATCGTACAAATTGCTCATCAAGAAGATCTTAAATATGTCTCAAGGTATTATTATAGAATAATAAAACAATATATTTTAGCTGATTCATATAGAAGCTTCTAATGATTCAATATATTAATCATCTCTTTAAATGACATGTAGGTGGTGGAAGGAAACATGTTTCGCTGACCAACTTCCTTTTGTAAGAGACAGAATAGTCGAGAATTATTTTTGGACCGTTGGATTAATTTATGAACCTCAATTTGGAAATATACGACGGATCATGACTATAGTTAATGCACTTGTTACAACGATTGACGACATTTACGATATATATGGTACTCTTGAAGAGCTTGAACTTTTCACTGCCATGGTTGATAAGTAAGGACTCTACTACTCAAATTTCGTCTTTGTTTTCTTGCTACATTGTAAAAGAAATTAAGGAGCATTGAAAATTAAGGATATTTAAATAATATTCGGTTTTTGTTTGAAAAAAAACTATCTATCAAAATGAAACCTGTTCACAAAGAGATTTTCATGAATACCATGTTTTAAGCTCCGATTTTTCATTAAAAATAACGATATATTGCTGAAATTATAAGGATTGTGCGTTTATTTTTTTTTATTTTTTTGTTCAAAAGTGTTATTTGGTAAACAATCGTATATATGGTGCAGTTGGGATGTAAATCGTCTCGAAGATCTCCCCGAGTACATGAGGTTGTGTTTTCTTACTCTGTTCAATGAAATCAACAGCATTGGATGTGACATTCTCAAATATAAAAATATTGACGTCATCCCTTTTCTTAGAAAATCGGTAAGTTTAATTGATTACTGAAAACTATTATTACTGAAATAATAAATTATAACTGAAAATGTTATTAGGGTTTTTAAATTTTTTTGGTGAAAATTAGTGGGCAGATTTATGTAATGCATATTTAGTTGAAGCAAAGTGGTACAAAAAAGGATACAAACCAAGCGTGGAAGAATACATCCAAAATGCTTGGATTTCAATTTCTGCTCCAACAATATTGATTCACTTTTACTGCATTTTCTCTGACCAAATATCGGTTCAAATCTTGGAGAGTCTGTCACAACACAGTCAAGAAATTGTCCGATGCTCGGCCACCATCCTTCGTCTGGCTAATGACCTTGGAACCTCGCCGGTAAACAATATATCTTCTTAAACATAGTCGTTATGTGTTCCAAAATACATTTTGCTATTAGCAAAACATCACAGGATAAGTCTTCAAACGCTTTCCATTTTGAGCAGAACAGAGAAGAGTTGGGTAAAAAAAAACAATTGCTTTTGTTTGATCTTAGGCAGCTGGTTAAGTTTATCATTCAGCTTTTTTTTATTTGAGCACCAAATTTATCTTTCAGCTATTCTCTAAATTTAAAACGAGACCCTTATAAAAAAAGTTGTAGAAAATTAAAATCTATACTATTAAAGCAGGATCCTATTGTGTTTTTTACCTAAACCTGCCCTTTCTTTAACTAACATTGTTTATTTAATTAAGGGCAATCAAGTAATATTAATAACAATTTTTATTGGGTCATTTTTTTAGATCCAGCCCACTGTCCACATCATCTCTCTTGGGCCATTTGAGCCGATTAAGAAATTAGATCTAATTCTTATTTTTTTCTCCAAATTCAAATAATTTATTTTCAACCATTCTTAATATTTTGTGTAGTGAACAAAAATTAATAACTTAATTATTATGTTTTTTCTTTTTAATATAATTTAAGTATTCATAAAAAAATTTGAATTTTTTCATTGAAAAGTATAAATCCTTATTAAAAGTATATAATTTTTTTATTAAAAATTAACCACATAATAAAATTAATATATCAGAGTTATACTAACTTAATTCATTAAAAATAAAGTTTAATTTTCTAAACATAAATACTCATTAGACCTGGACGTTCGGATACCTATTCGGGTACGGATCAGTTCTTTCGGATATCGAGTTTTTTGGGTTTTGAAATTAAACCCCATTCGGGTATTATAAAATTTCGGGTCGGGTTCGAGTCGGGTCTTTCCGGGTGGGTTCGGTTCTCATGCATAAGAACCTGCAAAATAACCAAATAACCAAAGTATCTAACGGGTTCAGTTATTTGTACTCAAAGTAACCAAAGTATCTGATTCGGTTAAAATTTTTGTATCCAAATTATTCAAAAGTAACCAAAAATATACATTTTATACAGTTTTTTGGGTAAACTTTTATCCAAACTATCATATTTTATCCAAAAATACTCAAAAGTACCGAAAATAACTACTATGGTTAACTTATAATATTAATTTAAAAATTAAAATAATTATAAATATAATTATAACATATATTTTTAGATATATTTCGGATTCGGGTACTCATTTGGTTCTCGGTTCGGGTCGGATTCGGGACCGGTTCTTCGGATATAGCAATTTAGAACTCATTCGGATATTTACCCCGGGTCTGATCGGGTTCGGGACCCTGATTTTCGGGTCGGTTTCGGGTTGGTTCTTCGGGTCCGAATATTGTGCTCTGGCCTATACTCTTTTAAAATGAAAAACGATAAAGAAAAATAAAAAAGCTTAAGTTTTTTATAAAAAAACAAATATATAAAAATATGACATTTACTAAATATTTGTCAATTTTTTAAGAAAATAAAGGAAAATAAACCCGCGCTTTGAAAGCGCGGATCAAAATCTAGTATAGATATTAATATACGTGGTCTTTCTGACTCTCTAGGCATGCACATTTTAGGCTATGGTTTTATATCCGTGTATGCTAGCGAATGAGTGTGACAGTGTGTTTGTTTGTGATGGAAGGATGAATTGGCGAGAGGAGACGTTCTCAAATCGGCCCAATGTTACATGCACGAGACGGGAGCATCGGAGGAAGAGGCACACGCACACGTGCAGCAGATGATCTGTGAGACGTGGGATGAAATGAACTACGAAACAAAAACGGCACGGACTTCTTCGTTACTGTCTCGAGGTTTTATGGAAGCCGCAGTGAACCTGGCACGCATGTCGCAGTGCATGTATCAATACGGCGATGGTCATGGTTGTCCCAACAAAGCGAAAACCGTTGAGCGTGTCAGGGCCTTGCTTGTTAATCCAGTCCCGTTAGATGGACTTGAATAAAACTAACTTTCATTTTCAAGCCAGTCTTACTTTATGCAATGGTTTAACTAAGCTTCGGGGATTATACTGTCAATACACTGAATCATACCATGGAAACGATGCATATATCTCTTTTCGGCTACAACGAAGGCATGCAAAATAACACAAAACAAAGAAACATAGCTAATCATAAGAAACATGCATTTAAATCACAAGATTCTGCAGATTCAGCTACTATATGAATCATTAGAAGCTTCAACTTTTAACTATGCACTGACAACTTCTACGTTCCAAAGCAGAAATCAAGAATGAAGATATGTGCAATGAATTTAAAAAATGCTCATAAAATCCAATGAGAAGGTTAACTAAATAACTATTTCCCTTGCAGTCTGACCTTTAGTCACAATGAATACGTAAACCTAAAGACCTCTACCCCAAAAAGGTAAAATATCCACAGCAACTAAAGTTGTAGCCATATCATTGAGAAGAGAAGCACAGTTAGTGAACTAAACCCTAACTTGCAGGAGGAGAGAGGGAACAGCCCTACAACAGATAAAAGTCACAGTTAGTGAACTAAACCACAAGGAGATCGAGTAAAAAGAGAGGCCTATTCAATTGGACAAAGAAATGCAATTTAATCTCAATATCTAAAATAGGGCTGGGCAAAAAATCCGAACCCGAAAAACCAAACCGAACCCGATCCGAAAAAGTACCACCGAACCCGAACCGAAATTGATTAAATATCCGAACGGGTTCAAAATTTCGGTATTTAAAGAACCGAAACCGAACCCGATCCGAACCGAAATATTTTGGGTACCCGAATGTATCCAAAATAAATTTATATACTTAAATATATACATTATTTTTATATATAATGTATATTAAAAATATTAAAAATATATAAGATACCTTTAAGTTTTCCAGAATACTCGGAAAATATATGCAAATAGTCAAAAATAAATGTTTAAAATAGCTAAAGTATACTGAAAACACCAAAATAGTTAAATATCTATTGATTTTTTTATCCAAATATTCAAAGAAAACCAATTTATATGTTAAATTAAGGTATCCCTTTCTTATTAATAGAGAAACATTTTAGGAGAGTAACCTTTAATTTGTAACTTATTTACAACCATGTCATTTTGCTTATGTGTCAAGCTCACAATCTTTCTCAACCAAGCTATTTAAAAACCCTTTCATTACTAGAAGATTTACAGCTAATACCACTGGTCTAAATAGTTTTGTCCGACATAATTTACTTCAATATAATGATTGTTCTATCTATTAATAACCGACAGTTTATTAGAACATACCAAACTGGTTTTCACTTTGTTTGATCAGACCTAACATCATTGTCAACCGTGCATCCCTTATTACATTTGTACCAACAATACGACAATTTGATTTATTATTCTGCTCAAAGCCACTTTACATGATAGAGCTGTTTAATAATAGCAACCATGTTAGAAAGCTTTACCGATTTTTTTTTGCAAAACACAATCCAATAGTGAAAAGAGTCTTATGTACCAGAGCTCCACCATCTCTCACATACTGTTTCAGCCATTTATATTTGGTGTACAAGATTAAATTAATTGATGCATTACAATGGTGAAACTTGGGGTAATTTCAGGCATCATACATTTCCAGGCAGCACCAATGGTGTAACTATATATATCACCATCTGTTTCAACCATTAAGATTTGTGGTTAAATAAAGATTTAGGATTTAAGAAAATTATTGATGCGTTGTGTTTGATCAATAACCATTTTAATATCATTGATTTAGTGTACTATTGTATTGCATGGTTTACTTAAAAGTTAAAACCAATTTGACCCGATGTTTGATTTTGTTTTCAAAAAAAGGCATCAAAGGTAACTTGAATCATGTAATTTATTTGCTCAATGTTTGAATTCTTCGAAATACTGAAAAAAATATTAATAATAATAATTAAACTTGGTTCCCAAGCTCATCAGTTTTACGTATGCAAGTAAATAGAGATAACGTTTTCTCAAAAAAAAAAGAGTAAATAAAAAAAATAATGATGCAATTTTATTGTCTGTTCATTAGATATTATTGTCTTAGGTGAAAGTTTCCTATATTGCTATTGCTAATTATGAATCATTTAAGCAAAATTTACTCATTAATATAATAACACATAGCTTTCTCATCAAGGCCTACGAATACTATATATACACTCTGTTTACAGGTGAAAATTAAATTTCTATACTCAAATAAGGCTAATATTGATGCGTAATTTGATTATGTCAATATTCTAATTTAATGTAATTGATAATCTATGTTTACAGATTGATTCCATATTATTTTGCAATTAATTCTAGATTCACTTTCTACATTCTATATAATAGAAAGAGGAACGACCGGATTAATCATATATTCATTTCAAACAGAAAATAAACTATTTCTCTAACACATGTAATTGGCGATGGCTGCGATTAATTTAATTTGTTATTTGAAGCCTTTCAAATCCATGTGAAAGATAGTGAAATTATTGTCTCTAGAAACAATATTCTGTTTCTGGAGGTGAGAATATTTAAATGGTTTTAGTCGATAGTAGAGTAAGTTTTATATTGTCTTATTTTCCTGAACTTTAGTTTTATGTGTTGCTATACATGCCATGGTTTCTTACTATTATGTTTGTTTTTTGTTTGACACAGCATGACAAGATTCATGCAACCGTGAAAAAGACTAGGTGGGACAAACTTTAGTATCCTTGAATCAGTACCAAAACTATTACACAACTACTTAGAAAGTATGAATCTAACCTTTGGATCGGCAGCCATATATTTCTTTGAAACAGAAGAAGGCATGGCCACATATTTATGAGAAGCTCTTTATTCTAAATTCATGTCCAAATAGAATACATCTGAAAAGAATCTTAGTAAATATCTTGCTTATTATATAAAAACAGAAAACAATGATGGTTACAATAACTTACTGATCCCTATAAGAGAAATTATTATAATCACTGGTTTGTTTTTGTCACAAAGGATTTTTGTATATTATTAAGTATACTTGGAGAAAATTTGTTTAAAAAATTGTTTGTTACCTTCACTAATAGCGAGTATTGTTTGGTGAAACTATTAGTTCTGCTATGCATGTCGTACTCTTACTTTTTCTCCTCTTATGTGTTTCACCGAAAGCAATATGTCATTGTTCAATATTAGAGACTGCCGGTTTGAAATCATCAGTGATTATAAAATATCTGTCCACCACCTGGATAAAAACAGAGATGAAAGGCAATTGAGTAACAATAATTTAAGAAAGATCAGTAAGTATTGAATCGCAAATTACTTTTTGTTTATTGAAATATAAAAGTTCTTTTACCCTTTCTGGTTATGAAATAAGTAAGGAGCAATGGAAAAAGGACATGCACCCACTGTAACACATAAATCCAGCAAATTTACATGAACTTCAATGACTGTCGGAAACACATGATGTAGTGAAACGAGAAAGAAACAGAAACTGAAGGTGAGAGTACGAGCTTGAAGAAGAATCATGTGTGCAAGAATCTCAGACGATTGTGTGTAAAGCGATTGTGTTGATTTCGTCAAAGAAGCTAATCCCCTCTTTAGTAGATTTTTCGGAAATGTGCGATTGATTTGTTCGACAAATTAGTTGTCGGTAGATTAGGTTCACTAACTGTTTTTTCATTATAAATAGTATAGGGCCAATAATTTGTTGTCCAATATAATAGCCCATCAATTATTCTTAGCCCATGTAATTTTTCACGGTCCTGATTCATAACAAATAAATCAGGTCCAACCGTTTGCAATGAAAATATTAGGCAAAAAATCGTAAATACCATAACTTAATGTTGTTAAACTTTTTAATAACCAAACTTTTTTACTATCCAATTTAATACATCATGATCATTTTAATACACAAACACTTAAAACTGTATCTACTATAATACATAAACTTAATTTATTTTAATAAAAATACTAATAAGTTTCAAATGATTTTTTTAAAAAATCTTTAAAATTTACAAATCAAATCTTAGAAAATTCTAAATTTATTTTGTACTTGAGAAATAAAAGTAAATTGTATGTAATCTTAATCTTAAATTTTGTTGTTTTTGAACTTAAAAAAAATTATTTAACTTCAAAATTAAACTTTCAAAAATTTAAAGACTCTCCATAGATTATTTACATTATTTTCTAAATCTTAAAGTAAAAATATAGTTTTTTATATTTTAAAGATTTTCTAAATTTGTTCAATTTTCTTTTGAAAAATATATTAAACTGGGTAGCAAAAATATGTAAGTATTAAAATATAACAAAAATTAATTGATGTATCTTTATGAAATTTTTCTGAAACTATTATACATATCAACCTCTTTTTCTTACGCCTTACATAATATGATTGTTTTTTTGAAACACATATGCGTTTGATTGTTTTATATTACATATTAACCATTTTTCTACTAGGTGTTTTGTCCGCACATGCGGACATAAATTTCTTATAAATACTTATTAGTTTATGTCTTATTAATCTAAAACCAGCATAATAAATTATTATTTATGTTTTTAAATAGTTAAATCAAACATCAAAATATTTATATATGTCAAATACTTTTAATCAAAATATATAATCTTAATATTTTTTTTTAACTTTTATAATAAAATATTGTTTTCAGATAGGCACAAAAAAGAATATATATAGACGAATTATCTTTTTTTTGATAATTCTAAAATATTATTTTGTAATCAATTATTTAATATAGCATATAACATATAAACTTTATATCATTAAAATAAATTAGTGAATAGTTAGAAACTAATAATAAATTAATAACATATCTAAAAGTCTAAAACCTAATAAAAATATGACAAATAAGAAAAGCTAATATAACATATAAATTTAATATTAATAAAATAAAATTTGTTTTTATTTATATAGAATATTCATCAAGGCTATTATTTTAAATTAATGATTTAGTGACTCAGTTCAAAACAAATAATACATCAATGATAATTTAGCTTAAACTTAATAAAAATATGATAAATAAGCAAAATTAGCTAAAATCATGGAGAACATGACAAGTAAGCAAAATCACTTCACCTATCTAAAAGTCTAAAACCTAATAAAAATATGACAAATAAGAAAAGCTAATATAATATATAAATTTAATACTAATAAAATAAAATTCGTTTTTATTTATATAGAATATTCATCAAAGCTATTATTTTAAATTAATGATTTAGTAACTCAGCTCAAAACAAATAATATATCAATGATAATTTAGCTTAAACTTAATAAAAATATGACAAATAAGCAAAATTAGCTAAAATCATGGAGAACATGACAAGTAAGCAAAATCACTTCATAAATAATAGTATAAATATAGATAATGAAGTTTGTAAACTATGCACAAAATATAAATTATATTATTATATTATTTTCACGACTCTCTTACCCCGCGCAAGGCGCGGGTCTCTATCTAGTTTTGACATATATGTTATGAAAATTTATATGTAATATATTATCTTTCTTATAGATTTTGAAAATTTAAAGTATATAATGAATTTTGAAAATTTGAAAACATTTTAAATGGGTTATCCGAACTCGAACCGAACCCGCAAAGATCCGAACCGAACACGAACCGAAATTTAGAAATATCCGAATGGGGCTGGAATTTTTTACCCCGAAAACCCGAAACCCGAATGGACTGAACCGAAACCCGAATGGGTACCCGAACGCCCAGCCCTAATCTTAAATACTTCTTTTTTCTTGTGCGGCTCTCTCCTCCAAGCGAAACCTCCGTCATGACAATAATACGATTTATCAGATAATATGAAAACACACTAAAACAGACCAATGCAAATCCAAAAGGTCCATTTTATGATAATGCAACCTTTTAATTTCAAATATTTTTAATGATATTCAAAGGAAGCTTATAGTTGTTACAATGCGCCTAGGTGACGCATGTGCTCTTTTCAAATGTGAAAGCTTTTATTATGCGATTTTTCTATATTTATTGAATAACAGAACAAGTATCATAAGAATATAATGTATCATCAATGATACTAGTAGGAGGAAGAAAAGCGGCTTTGCAATTGCGCGGTGACTTGGGAACCAAGAAAGGTGGTGTTGTCCTTGAGAAAAGCAGAGTACCAATGAGCAGAGAGCTTCGGAGTTCTCTTGCGGCGAGGATCGCTGAAATTTACATAGTACAATCCAAAACTATACTCGTATCCGCTTAGTAATTCATATAGATCCATAAAGGACCATACGAAGTAGCCTCTCGTGTCTGATCCTTTCCTACATGTAATAATGTATTTTCTTCCTTTATTACAAATTTACATTAACAAGAGAAGACAAGAAGCAACTAGGAAACTTCAGTTACCTAATGGACTTGAGAACAGCACCAATGTAGGCGTGCAAGAACTCAATCCTTGGTGTGTCCTGCAAATTCTGCTTCATAGGTGTACCTACATTCGTTTGAATTGGCAATGGAATTGAGGAAATTAAGAGAAAAGAATAGTTAGGCCATATATACATATATATAATACAGGGCCGTCTCTAGGCATGTGTCCTTGGTGCATTTGCACAGGATCTATTTTTTTTTTTGCAATATTTTAGCTAAAATTTAAGGTCCTTTACTAAATAACTAGGGTCCATTTTTACAAATTCTATATACTGTTCTTCTAATTGCACAGAGTCCAGTAAAAAATTGAGACGGGCCTGTGTATATATATATATATATATAGAGAGAGAGAGAGACCATTCTCTAGAATGTAGACAGGAGGATTGCCATAGCTCTCCTTTATATACTCCAGGACAGCTTCCATAGCCCATGGAACAATAGCATACTTGTCCAGACAAAACAAGAAACAAATAAGATGATGGATTGAGAACACTTTGAGTATTTAAAACTTAGCCTCTTACGTCGAAAGATGTATAGTTCCCAATGACTGTCCTCCAGAGCAGCAAAACAAAGAAGAAATGGTTTAGCCAAAAAAAAATATAACGAGGTAAAGAGCAAACAATTTGTAAATTGTTTCTTTAAAGACAGTTTCCTACATTTCATAGATATGCCCATGTCTGTGTAGAAATTAGGCTCTCTTTGGGATTCGACGTGTGTGACAGAAGTCACAGAAGTTGCAAGATAGTGAATGACTCCTAAGAAGTCAGAAGAGCCTTTAACCAATGCTGATTCTTCCTCTGTGAAAAGTGGTAGTCTCGATCCAACGATTCTTTTCATTTCATCGGGATAGTCTCCGTATGTAAGAGGCCCAAGCATCCTAGAATTTAAATATACTATTTCTGGTTTTTTTTCTTAAATAAAATTTCCGGTGTTTTACATAATGTTAACAAACACACATTAAACATATACTATAAGCGTTTTCTTTTTGTTATCAGTTATATTAATTTTAATTCAATACTTTCTTCCGTTTTCACAAAACAAATGTCACTTAAACACTTGTCGCACATATTAAAAATGATTAAATTGTATTCATATTCTATTAGTTACATCTATTTAACCAATAGTATTTGAAATAAACAAAGTTACAAAGTTATTTATAGGATAAATGCATGTTGCAATTAGTATTAAAATGAATATAAATATGAATCATACTGTAGTTCCAGGGGCGGACGCAAAGCCAACGTAACGGGGTCACGTGCCCCATCTAAGTTTTGATTTTCCTATAGTAATATGTATGAAATCTAAAAAGTGCCACCATTTAGAAAGTTGGATGTAATGTAAAAAATTATGTGCCCCCATCTGAATTTATTCCTGCATCCGCCACTGTGTAGTTCTAAATATAATATACAAAAGGTGTCAAAATGATACATTTATAAAACAGAGAGAGTAATAGTTTAGTAAACTCAATAATTTTTTTGAAGTCTCTAATTTTTATTTTCAATTTATAAAAAATATATATAATCATTTTTGTGATGTAATTTTTCTAAAACATCTAATATTAACGAAATAGAGGAAGCATGCTTTATCATCATTTTTTTTTGAACTATGCTTTATCATCTTTTTAGCTTAAATAAAACTTTGGATCTATATGTTTTCGGTTTCAAAAAGAAAAACTTTTTGGTACCGTTTGTGCCTGACTCACCATCCGAAGTAGAAAGCTTTAGCTCTTTGAACTGCGATCTCATCATTCTTGGAGCTTGTTGGAGCAAACCCTATCGTAAATACGCTAAAGCCTACGGAACCTCCTTGTATATCCTGAGAAATATATAATGGTATGTTACCAATTTTCATCAAATCAACCCACACGTTTAACAGAGGGTTATACAAAATACATATAATGAATTAATATACCTTGTACTTTTGCTTATATAGTCTTGAAGCAGAGGCGTGCGCAAGAAGCAAGTTATGGCCTACGATATATGGTTCAGTCGAAGAGTTCCCTGACGAGCATCTACTTCGTGAGGAGCAGTGACCAGGCGGTAACAACCCATCATTGTAGCTTCCAAGAGTGTATATGTTTGCCTCGTTGATCGTGGTCCAGAATTTGACATGGTTCCCAAACTCTCTGAAGCAAACATCTGCGTAAGCAGTAAAGTCTTCGCTGCAATGATAGCAAATAACAACGCAGTAAAAAAGAAGAACATGCGCAAGCACGCGCCCCTAATTTTCAAACTAAGAAGCGAAAACCCTAACAACCCCACATCAAAGAAGCCAATATCAAAGAAAGAGACATCGCTTCTCTGTCTCAGGCTTCAGTCATCAATCAAGAAAACTCAGTGGTTCCTGAAGGTGATAATCCGACATCTCCAGTCATGAATCTTGGCTCTATCACTCACGTTGGATGCAGTGTCTCGGGGTGTACCTTCTAACAGCAACGTCTCATCACCTGACCTGAATGTGTTTCAACTGCCTGCTCAGGCTCAGAACACATCCCCTTTTATGGTCGGCAATACATTGCTGCCTATCTTGACGGTTCCTCCTCAATCTGATCAGCTTCAGAAAATAACTCCTGAGGTTAGCAAATCACCAATAGTTCCTTCAGATAATGCTCTTCAAGGAACATAAAAATTTGTTCCTTCTTTGGGTTCATGGGCAAAACCGCTTTTCTTCAAACCTCCGGCTACACCTCCCGAACCGTGTAGATCCTGCGATAGCTGGGAATCAGTTAGCCGCTCTTTGGCCATCTTTAGATGACGAGATTTTAAACAAGTTACCAAAGAGTAAGGACCCTACTGGAACTCTCCAACCTCCTATCGAGAAGCTTCCACCACCGGAATTAAAAGCTGATGGGAATCTTTGTTTTCTGTGGGCTGCGAACTCTCAGTCAAAGAATCTTTACCAGGCAGCCACTCCAACTACCAACTTAATAGTAGACCATAGGTAATATTCCTTTGAAAGTGCTTTAGTTAGGTCCTGAGAATAAGGACGAATATATCGTGCTCTCTACCTCCTGGTGATTTGGTGCATGCTATGGTCAATAAGATTTGGGGAAGAAGTTGTAAGAAGCTTGGTGATTCATCGTTCATGTTTCATATCCCGCACCAATCTATTCGCCATTGGGTTATTCAGTGAGGAATATGACATATTGATGATTACTTACTTTTCGTACTGCCAAAGACTCTATAACTCTTTTAAAATCCTTGAAATCTCTACGCTTCTGGTTTGGGCCAATTTGAAGAATGTTCCTGATTGTTGCTACTCAAGATTAGGAATAAATCATGTTGTTTCAGGATTTGGAGAACCTATTCTTACGCATAAACCTCGACTTGATCCTGCCACTATGATGAAGCAAAGGTTTTAGTTGAAATGGAGCTAGATAGAAACTTTCCGAAGGTTATTGCACTTGATGATAAACAAAGTAATATTTTCCTTATTAATGCTGAGTACACATGGATTCCAACTATGTGTGAGAGGTGTGAAAACCTCAGACACAAAGTGAAGAGGTTTCTTCTTCCTTCTACAACTACCCATGTTCCAGTCTCCCTGTCACTTACATCAGAAAACACTTCTGAGGTCCATGTACTGGATATTGATATTGTCCTACTGCAAACGGATAAAGCTCATCATATCGAGATAGGTCCCCACTCCTCTCTTGAACCCATTCCTGTACTGTCACCTACGTTGGTTCATTCGGATCATCATCCATCGGTTCCTTCAGATACTACAGTGCTTGCACAGTCACCCTCTTCTACTCCTCAACGGGAGAACTTTGCTGCTACGCTTAGCTCATCCAACAGCACTTTACCCAAATTAGTAGATCCACAGTCTATTCCCATTGCAACACCTATTATGGAGTTTCTCCATCAAGTATTATCAATGCTGAGGTTCAAGAAACTTTTGTTGTTGATCCCTTAACCATGAAACCTAACTTTTGTGTTTTTGAAAGTCATTCTCGATTTACATTGTTAGGAAAGATGGATGAAGTTGATACAGAGGTTTATCTCGCTCAGCTTGACAAGAGGTGGGAGAGAAACAAAGCCTTCTATCATACACCAAGACATGGAATTAAAGACAGTTTGAGAAAGAGGAAAGCGTGGTCTTCGTGGTCGTGGTTCCTATCACTAGCTATTGTCTTTTATTGCATTGTTGGTTTATCTAGTCTCTTCCTTGGTTCTTTCATAGGTTGAGATTCCATAATTCAGGAAACTTGTTTCATGCAAACTTTATTCAACTATAAGACTTATCGTCTTATCTTGTAATTGTTGTTTATGTTTAAAATTGAAAGCTTTTAATCAAAAAAATGATAGAAAATAACATCCATATTTTCTTTATAGAAATATGTCTAAAAAAAGTTATGATTTTTGTTAAAGCTTACATGCTTCTTCTGTTGAGCCATCCTCCATATTCATCCTCGAGATCCTGAGGATGATCGTAGTGGTAGAGTGTAACATGTGGTTGAATCCCTGTAATAACTTTATTTAAGTCCAATTCCAAAGAACAAAAATAATACTAATTGAGTTTCCAAATATGGTCTTCAAGTCTCACCATTGCTTACAAGTAGGTCGATGAAGTTCTTGTAAAACTGCAGACCCTTTGGGTTCACGGGACCTCTTCCATCTAAATTGAGTGAAATCATAACAATTCAAGAAACTTCATCCGTTCAACGTAAAAAAAAATTACATACTTACTCGGTATAAGCCTAGACCAAGATATGGAGAATCTGTAGGCATCTAAGCCAGTTTCGACCATCAGCTGCACATCTTCCTGCAACAATTTCATGTCATCATAAGCTAATATTTAAGTGAGCAAAAACATTCATAGAAAGTGAAAAGGAGAACCTTGTACTTATGATACCCATCAGATGTTATGTCTCCATTATCTTGGTTACCTGTCAAGTTAAAGACAAATTTTATTTCTGTTTTTCTTTTTTGAATGGATAATACTAAACCTCCAATATATAAGAAAGTTTAAGAACATCTTCATTGCTGGTCTCTCAACTAATTTTTGAAGATGAAATAACTAAACCAAATTCAAAAACAAAAAGAAGAAAAGAGAGCCAAACCATGAGAATCTCTTTCCAAAAAATCTTAAGAATTGTTCTGTACAAATATCATCTGCGGTTTAATTCTTACTAGATTTAGAACCCCCGATTTTAATACACCGTTATATTTAATAAAAATTTAATTATTTAATAAATTATCATTTTTGGATAATGTTAACATAAATTTTTAACATACGCTCAAATCTTGTTTTGTAAACATTTTTAACAATTTTACTCACTTTTACTGTTATAACATTAAACAAAATTTAATGTATTTATCAGTTTCGAAAGTAAAATATTTTTGAAAACAAAACATGGTAATTTATCAATTTAATATAATTTATCATACTTAGTTTCATATGGTACTTCTATTTTAATATAATAGACTATAATTTTAAAATTATAAAAAGATAAGCATGTAATCTATTTTTGATTTTTAAATAAAATTTTAATTAAAATTAGTTTATAATAATATTTTATTATTAATTACATAATTAGTAACTTAATTTATTAAAACTGAATTTATTGGTAAGCTTTGTTACATTTTGTCAACAATTATATAATTAAAAGGGAATTTTATATTTATAATACAATATATTATGAGTAATTAGTTAAAAGTAAGTTTGTCGTTAATACTCTTAATAAATAACTAAATTCAAAAAAAAAATACTGGTATATTTTGTAAATAACACATGAACTAATCGTTTGTAATATAGTTTGTTCTATACTACTATAATATGTTTTAATAAGATACAAAGATGCTTTATATTTAAATTTAATAACAAAATTGTTATATTACTTGTATATAGGTAACATACTCTTGAGAAGTAATATTTCAATGTAATATGTAAGAAAAAAAAGCTTACGAGAGTGAACAAAAGTGTCCCATACGCTTGGCTTTCTACCGTCTTCATCAACAGCTCCTTCCCACTTAAATCAACACATATAATTGAAAAAATTAAACAAAAATGAAATGTTGATTTGGACTTGGAAGAGTCATATATGTTGAAAAATACATTAGCCGAGAACCTGATAAGCAGAAGCGCCTGCACCGAAAGAAAAGCCCTTTGGAAAATCTTTCCTGCTGTAAACATTGCTGCATCTCCCAGACGACGCCAAAGCCAAAATAATGGTAAGCATAGACAAAATCTTCTTATTCATTTTTTTCTTTCTCTGTTTTTTTTCGGCTCCATGGTTCGCGGAGGTAAACTATAAAGGCTCTCACTAGTCACTACCTACCCCTGAGTGTTGTGTGTGTGAGGAAGAATCGAACAGGTGTCTCTATCAGAACGTCATATAACCGATCTGTCTCTCTGATGTCGATTACTCCTTTGGGACCCGTCATATTGATTTTCATTCCCTTTCAACTACATACACACAAAAATCTGAACAAAGCTAACAATTTCTTATTAAAAAGGAAACAGAAGGATTGTAGCACATGTGCAACAATGTCATTGGTTGATGAAATTTTATACATTTTTGTTACATCCTAATTTTTTAGATCAATTATTTTGTATCAAATATTCTTTATAAAAAAAAATATCAAAATTTATAAATTTTTGTGGTCTAAAAATAGTGATTTGGTTTATTTGATTTGGATAAAGAAAAAATTAATTTTTACTACAGTATTATCATTATTTTAAAGAAAATACTATTTCAAGTTGATTAAAAATATTTTTGTGTTTAAAGTTAAATTAAAAATTATTAAATTTTAGTTATTATGGTTTTAAAATATATTTATTTTTTGCTCATAAAATGCAATTATAAAAGAAGAAAAATATGAAAACAAAAGTGAATGGAATGTTGAATTTGGTTAAAGTATAAAACTTAAATGAATATTGAATTAATAGGTGGAAGAAAAAATGATGATGTGGAGTGTTAAAAGTGTAGATTAAGGTGTTGAATAATTTCAACCATTGTACATTTTTTTTCTCAACCATTGTACATTGTCTAAGGGAAATGTTTATTCTATCACACGTATGGATTACAGATTTTTGTTAAGTAAATTCATGTTAATTTCTCTAATATGCGCGGTATTTACGAAACCTCAACTGTATTCTACATTGCTTGGAAGTGAAAATTATGTATTTAATAAAAAGTATGTACAGTATATTTAATTATGTATAATGGAACTTGATGGAAAAAAGTATAATGGAACACGTTTCCTTGACCGACATTTTCCTCCATTAAATTCCGCTGTCCTTTTGCTAAAGTCATTAAATGCATTACTTATCAATCTTTGTTGGGCTTATTTATGAAACAACAGAAAAAAAATCAAAATTAGAGCAACATTATTATTATTGGGGAGTTCCTAATACAAAGTCCCTAAAAAAATACTCTCTCCGTTTCATATTAAATGTCGTTTTAGAGAATTTTTTTCGTTGCAAAATAAGTGTCGTTTTAGAGTTTCAATGCAAAATTTATTAACTTTATTCTCCATTCTATTTTTCTATTGGTTGAATTGTATCGGTAATGATATTTTTATATTGAAAATATGCAAAATTAAATGTTTTCTTAATCCATGTGCACAAGTCACACTTATAATGAAACAGAGGGAGTATATGTGTATGTATATATTATATATACATACACATATTATTTTTCTTAAGGACTCTAGTGTTAGGACACCAATAATGTTGTTCTTAGGTTTTTAGAAATAAAATAAACAAAATAAAAATTAGGTTTTTCAAAAAATCAAATTAGGTTTTTAAAAAATCAAAAAAGATTAACTAATTTTTCTAGTCTAGTTTTAATTCAGCACAAAATATAATTTTAGTTTCATTTTCACTAATATAAACTAATGTTGTGATGCTTCATTTTCACTAATATAGACTAATATTGTGATGGTGTATTGATTATCCATACAAAAAATCATGAAGAAGTATAAATTGTGCATCACTCAAATTTTAAATATGGTATATATATATATGGTATATATTTAAATGCTGCAATAAATTAGGACAATATATTAAAAACATTGTGTAACTATAAATTTAAACTTAGATTTTTCAAAGAAGATATATATATATATATATATACATGTTGTATCATAAGTCATAACTTATGACAACTGTCATTAAATTTAAATTAGACATATTATCATGTTAACTATAATAAAAATTAAATTATGATATCTTGTAGTTTGTTTTGTAGATACTTCTAAAAATTATAAATAGAGAAATTTATATTGTTAAAAGTATATTTACACAGTTTTTTGAGAATAAACTTCTCACAAATAAAATTTAAGATATATTTAGTTTTTTCAAAAACAAAGTCAGTTAACTTTTTTTCATATTATGTAAACTCATGTTATACCGAACGTTTTAGTTATAATAATATTTATTTGTCTCGGTTACATTAGGGCATGCCCATCAATGAACCTCCGATTGGGATTCACAACTTTAATATTTTATTATTTCTTTTTTCTTTTTTTCTTTCGATTTTTTAATTTAAAAATTGATCTATAAGGAGCCGCCACGTCGCGTGGAGCCCACTGCAAAGTTATGAAGCGGGTTCACGCGGAAGAGGCGAAGAGAGATGAGTTCGTTGGTATTGTATTTTTTATTATTTTTTTTCTAGAAAAACGTGTGAACCTCTCCCAAAACGTGTGAATCTCTCCCTAAATCTTTTAATGCAGATGCTCTTACATAAAGTACATGTTATTAAAATGGACCCACCACATATGGTAAAATTGTATTAGTTTAAAATATTTAAAGAAAATCAAATAATGTATTTAGTTTTGTCTTTGTAGAACTACAAATAGACAATATATTTAATATTGTATTGGTACTACAATGGTTTAATGATATGTTATTTTGAACCATATGTTAATAAGAAATATTAAATTGATGTCTTTTAAGCTATTTTATTTGGTCAATGATGTTTTGTAAATTTAACAAACTCTAAAGATTTTTGTTCAAACAAACAAACATTAAAGTTATTAATACAATATCATATTACAATGTTAATATCAATATATAAGGGATAGCTCAAAACCAGCTTTATCTGGCATCATATAATTTGTTCAAAACATTATAATTTGTTTAAATATTTATTATAACATTCAATAGTTTAGTTTAGTTTTATGTTATTATAGTTATTTTTAATGTTTTAGAAATATAGTTCCTTTTTAAATTAGATACAAAAAAATAAAGTATTGTCTTGTACTCATATCAATATAGGACTAGAAATTGATTTGCACATCTCTGCGGGTGTTAATTTTTACTTTTTTATAAATTAATATTTTTGTCTTTCATGATTAGTACTATATATTTTATATGTGCCATAATATAATTAACTGTATAAGTATTTGAATATTTTTAGGTTTCCATACATCAAAATCGAACCCAAATAAAAAAGATAATATGGTTATTTTTGGTTATTTGGTTATTTTTGGATTAAACTTAGTTTGAATTCAAAATACCCGAACTTAATCGGTTAATTTTGTTACTTTCTATACAAATAACTGAACTGGTCTCATATATATTAGTTTTAGGATATTTATAAGTTCCTATATATCAAAACTGAATTTATCTAAACCCACATGAAATTTAAAATACTAGAATGAAACCTAGTTTCAAAACTTAAAAAAAAATCTGATACCCAAAAGAAATAACTTGTAAAATTAATAAAGTAAAAGAAATGAATGTAAAAGATAAAAACAAAACAATTTTTTTTGTAATAAATGATGTCAATTTATTTAGTAAAGATAATAATGATGTGGTTAGAATTGATTAAAAATAGAATGAAATCTGTAAAAAATCACTTAAATAGGCAAGTATTATTTTAGATTTCTATTCATGTTTCCAAACAATTATCATTTATAATACTGTCTATGTTTCCAAACAGTTGTCGATTGTACTTCAGTTTCAATAATATACTAGGTTTCCAAACAGTTTTCGATTGTAATTCAGTTTTAATAATATATATAGGATGTGCACCGTATTCACCCAAATGTATGGCCTAAAGCTTTATAAATATATTCTTCACACAAAGCATAACCAAATGTATAACCGCATTCTGACACACATATGCACGAAACATAACCTTACCTCTCTCTTTTTATCACTCAAAACACATACACATACAATTTCAAGCTTAAATAGTTTCGCTCAATGGATCATGGCTGGTGGAGAGTTGAGAAGCGGACCTATAAAAGCTTGCGCCCTTCTCATAGTGATTGACGGGATAGAGAGATATGCATTCAAACGAGTTGCATCAAAACTTAGCGACTTACTTAACTGATGTGGTAAAGATGAGAAACTCAAGAGCAGCCACGACTGCCAACATTTGGAGTGTTTCACTTTCATGTTGCCTCTCTTCTCTGCTCATTTCACCAATTTAATGGGACATATTCTTCACCATCCTAGCTTCTTCTTTTCTCTACTTTGTGGTAAGTATAACTATACCACCCTTCTGTTAGAATTAACATCAGAAAGAGTCAATTAAAAAATGTTTGTTTAAAAATCAAAAACTCACTTCCATCACCTTTGATGCAATATCCTGGTAAATTAAGTTTTATAACTTT
Organism: Raphanus sativus; assembly: GCF_000801105.2. Classification (NCBI taxonomy): domain Eukaryota; kingdom Viridiplantae; phylum Streptophyta; class Magnoliopsida; order Brassicales; family Brassicaceae; genus Raphanus; species Raphanus sativus. The sequence goes on along the minus strand of NC_079514.1, from coordinate 13,980,928 downwards.
TCAGGAAAAAATAAAACATATGGTGAAAGCTTTTGTAAATAGTGATTCAACATTACTTCTACTATGGAAACCACGATCATGTGTGGTGTGAAGCTCATTCCAGAAGATGAAGGCATCATCAACTCACCTAACCAAAACAAATGCAAAAAGCTCATTAAGTATCCATCTATGTTCTTGATCTAATAAGCAACGTAATACATAGACAGAAAATATTACACTTTTCCCACGCATCAAGGACACATTAAAGAGTCTTGGTTATTGTTCTTTTCAAGATCACAAGTTTCGGAAAGGGTTTGTTTAACAGTGGAAGGACAATCTCTGTTTCTTGCCAGAGCCTGGAGATTGACCACAGCCTCGTTTGTTAGAGTTGTTGAAAAAGAGGAAGACAACAATGCCAAAGAAACAGGACCGTTGTGTCCGTATTTTCTAAACTGTCGTCTCTTACCTTTCATCAGAGTTTCGTCACGAGGAGGAGCAGCAGCATCAATCATATGAACACCAACATGATGAGGAGCAGCTCTGGTTGCGGCTTGAGAAGGATCACCGTGTAAAGAATGAGATCCGATCGACTTAAAACTATCATCGCTATTTCTTGTTTGTGGTGATTGAAACGATGCTTGGGATCAGTATTAATTGAGCCTGCAATTTTAAGAAAAGGCGTTGAGATCCAGGAGCCATGGCGCTTGACGGCGTATATATGTTAACAGAAACACTCCTTCCACGAACTTTCAAAGAAGAAATATATGTGTAATATTTTTATTAACAAACTGTATAGTATATGAATACCAATGGCATATGTTGTAATTATTTTAATAATTAAAGGGTTAACAAAATTAGAAGCTGAGGAGACATGTGGTGAATGGTGATGCCACATAAACTAAAATGGCAAATTTGTGAATAAATTATTAAATCAAGGTTAGTGCCTTAAAATGATTATGTGTTAATAAGTAAGGGATATGCGGTGTCTACGTGAGGATATCGTATTAAACATGCATCACTGATCTATTTAGCTTCTGTTTTTTTTTTTTAACGTGTCTTTTAATACTGGTCTTTATGATTTAATTACGATGCATACAGAAAGAAGAGAAAGTGATAGCTAGAGATTTGTTGAAGGAAGAAGTGAGAAAAATGCTTGGTGCTGTAACAAAGAGTCGTCTCGAGAAATTAGAGCTCAGACGATTTGCAAACACTTGGCATTTCATATCATTTTGAGGTAAATTTAATGGATTTTCATATTCAAAATGGAAGAAGCGTCTGGAAATGGAACAAAGAAGAAGATTTGCATGCAACATTTCTTTGATGTCTCAGAAGGTTGGTATTTTTCATATTCAATAAAACGAAATGAATATATATCAGTTAGATAAAATGACCATTTTTTAACCGCTATTTTAAGATATATTTGATGTGATAATCGACAAAATTGGAAGTGACAGGCTCAGGAGTGTCAATATAAATAGTATAATCTCTTTATACAAAGCTACATATCTCTCCACGAAATTGGATACTAAATTGAATGAAGTCATCAGACCATATGCAACAGAACAAATAAGGAAATTTGTTGATAGTGATCAATCATGATGAAGAAACTTGCAACCGTTATGTGAGAAGGCGATTCATGCGCTAGAAATGCCGTATCATTGCAGAATGAGAAGGCTAGAAACGAGGTGGTACTTAGATGCATACGACAAGAAAAAGGACACGAAACGAATCTTGTCTAGATCGAATTTGCCAAAACCGATTTCAATATCGTACAAATTGCTCATCAAAGATCTCAGATACGTCTCAAGGTATTAAAATAGACTAATAAAAACTCATGACCTTGGAACCTCAACGGTAAACAATATACGTGTTCAAAATTACATTTTGCTATTAAAGGATAATCTTCAAACTCTTTCCACTTTGAGCAGATCAGAGAAGAGTTGATCAGAAAAAAGTTGCTTTTTACTTAAGCTTAGGCTGTTGGTTAAGTTTATTATTCAGCTCAGTTATTCTCTGAGTCCCTATTCTCTAAATTACAAATTACGACTCTTACAATAAAAAATGTAAAAATAATTAAACTATAGATCTAATGTATGCGATCTCTCTAGGAAGGCACATTTTAGGCTATGGTTTATATCCGTGTATGCTAGCCATTGAGTGTGTTTGTTTTCGATGCAAGGATGAATTAGCGAGAGGAGACGTTCCCAAATCGGCCCAATGTTACATGCACGAGACGGGAGCGTCAAAGGAACAGGTACATGCGTACGTGCGTCAGATGATCTGTGACACGTGGGGTAAAATGAACTACGAAACAAAAACTGCGCGCACTTCTTCGTTACTATCTCGAGGTTTTGTCAAAGCCGCACTGAACCTGGCACGCATGTCGCAGTGCATGTATGAATACGGCGATGGTCATCGATGTCCCAATAAAGCGAAAACCGTTGAGCATGTCAGGGCCTTGCTTGTTACTCCAGTCCCGTTAGATGGACTTAAATATAACGAACTTGCATTTTTAAGCCAATCCTACTTTATGCAACTCGTACGAGACGATGGTTTAACTAAGCTTTAAGGATTATACTGTCAATACACTGAATCAACAACACAAACAAAAATACCATGGAACGATGCATATATGGATGGATCTCTTTTAGGCTACAATGAAGACAGCAAAATAACACAACAAAAAAACATAGATAACCATAAGGAACATGCAATTAAATCACAAGATTCTGCAGATTCAGCTACTATATGAATCATTAGAAGCTTCAACTTTTTTAACTATGCACTGACAACTTCTACGTTCCAAAACAGAAATCAAGAATGAAGATATTTGCAATGAAAAAAAAATGCTCATAAAATCCAATGAGAAGGTTAACTAAGTAACTATTTCCCTTGCAGTCTGACCTTAGTCACAATGAATACGTAAACCTAAAGACCTCTACCCAAAAAAAGGTAAAATATCCACAGCAACTAAAATTGCCATATCATTGAGAGGAGAAGCACTACCACTAGCACACAAAGCTCGACAAAAAACTTACCAAACTTGCAGAAGGAGAGAGAGAACAGCCCTACAAGAGATAAAAGTCACATTTAGTGAACTAAACCACAAGGAGATGGAGTAAAAAGAGAGGCCTATTCAATTGGACAAAGAAATGCAATTTAATCTCAATACCTTAAATACTTCTTTTTTCTTGTGCGGCTCTCTCCTCCAACCGAAACTCCGTCATGACAATAATACGATTGATCAGATAACATGGAAACACACTAAAACACTAGACGAACCAAAAAAAAATGAAAACTATAGAAGAACAAAAGGAAAACATGCGTATTGAAAAAGGCAACTAAATTTTAAGAAGGAAAAAAAAAAGAAACTGCAGCCACAGTTAAACAAGAGGGGGTAAACTCTAAGACCTATTCAAGCAACAGAATTTCATCCAAGTTCAAACTAATAGACCAATACAGATGCAAAAGCTTCACCCTATTCCCAATAAACAACCATTGTACCTTCTCCTGTGTGCCTTTAAAGCATTGAAAGACTCTAGGACTGTTCTCTAAGCGATGGTAGTTGTCCTGGAGAAAAACAACATCAGGCCCCTCAGGAAGAACAAAAAGAATGAAACAATTCACTATCACAAACGATATTCACAGAGTTTTCATATAATTAAAATATGATTCAGAATAGCCCTCTCCTTATTCGGATGGAATGTTTCCAAACATAGACGTCTACAATGAGTAAAGTCGGCAATGAGATTACACAGCAGTATAAAGAAAGAGAGCGCCATTAGCAGGTTGTCTTACAATAAAACCAGTAAATTCCCATTGAGAATCGCAGTGGTCACCCAAAAACCATCACCCATGCCGATATTGTAACCAACGCTCTCACGCAGCAGAAGGAAGATGGAGACAGTTCAAAGATTAGAACCTCATATTAAAATTAAGATGTGCAATGTACAAAAATATCTAGGACAACAGCATTTCTTGATATAACAGAGAGAGAGAAAACGACAACATGGTTTCACTTGCCAGTGATGAATGGGTGAGCTAATGCCTGTGACACAGTCAGTCTCTTCTCTGGATCAAGGATGAACATCTTGTCTAAGAGATCCCTGAAATGAGCCACCATCTTGGGATCCTCACCAGGGTAACCCTTAATAATTGAACCAAAATCTTTTGGCTTTACATTTACAATCATTCTCTTCATCATCTGAAAAAGAAAAGATAACAAAATACTCAAAACAGTCAATCGATTTTCAAACTGAAAAATCTCATAGAAAACATAAGGACTGGCTTGTTACCTTCCCACTAACAGTGTCCTCCTCTGTAGCGTAAAAGTTCAAGTCGTGATCAAAGTTCTGATCAATAAATGCTCCCTGTTAAAACAAAAACACAAACATGAGTAAAAGCATAGAAGAATTGCTTCTCTTAAACATAAAGACAAGAATCCCACCCTACACATCATGTTCTTCTTTCTAGTTCTCTAAGGAAAGCGGTCATCTGACAAGGAGGCGTATTTTGATATCAAATCTACTTTAATTCTTACCTTCCGAAGCATCTTTTTGGGGAAAAGGCCTTTTAGTTCCATATGAAGGCGTAACATATCATTATTTGTGGCGCCCGGGAAAAGAACTTTCCCGCAATAAAGCTCATACAGACAGCAGCCAACCGACCATATATCAAGCGGATGGTCATAAGCCAGCCCCAGAACTGCCATGGAATAGAATAGGAGCTTCAGTTACATATACTCTGACTATTAATCAGTCAAATCTACGCTAACAATCCAAAATATGATGATTCTGAAGGCAAATAGAACTTACTGATTTCAGGGGATCTGTAAAAGCGACTAACGAGATATGGTGTGACTTCGTTTTTTCCAGCAAACATTGCATTACCAAAGTCACAAAGCTTTAACACGGTTTTGTTCTCATTCACCTGGACAAACAGAGAAACTGTCAACCTTTAGAAAGCTAATGAATCAAGTATTGAGAAAACCACAGAAACGTATAACTACCAGCATGTTGTCAGGTTTTATATCGCAGTGAAGAACCCCACAATTCTTCAGATGTTTAAGGGCAATGAATAGCTGCTTTGAATAGGACCTAACAGCAGAGAGTTTAAGGCCAATGTTACGGCCAAACTTCTTCAAGACCTCACGAAGATTCAAATGGAGCGACTCAAACACCAAGCAAAGGTGATTCCGGTACTTAAAACTTGAAAGCAAACGAACACAGTGCCTCTTGTCATCTTGGTCAGCACCAGCCAGCTTCTTCAATATCTGAACCTCAGTCTGGCCAGCTTTATGCCTACACGAAATGTGATAAAGTAATGAGTTGCAAATTTAACGACTTAGTCAGAGCCTGTAGTATGCACCACCTACATTGTCTCGTTGTTACGAATAATTTTTATAGCAACTTCGTCAGGTTCAGCTGGTCCAGCTTTTAAATCTTTTGCACGAACGACAGTAGAGAAAACGCCTTTTCCATGAGTAGCAATGACTTCATATCTGCCGTCAATTAGCTCGCCAAACTGATAGCCTAAACAGGAGAGAAGACACTACTTTAAAGATGGAATTCACAGAAGGGCTTTTACGAATTGAAAAGATGAGAATAACATGAAGTGTATGAAGTGGTCAAAAACTACAATATAAACTGGTTTACACAAATAGAACGAGAGCAGACTTACTGTAATAACCCTCTGCATCATCCCAATTGTCATGAAGCCCGCTCCTTACCATTGGAACTCCATCACCTTTCCCTCGCATGTGAGCCTATAACAAGAAAGCTTTATATAAGGCGAGAAGAAAATAATAAAACCATCACACAACAAGCAAAAATTTCTCTTATACACGAATCAAAGAGGTTTGATGAGGATCTGACTACTAGATCCATGGCGATAGGAGAATCTTAAGATGATAGCATCAGAAGTTTATTGAACTGTTAGAATAAGGTAAGGTCAAAAGACGTAAAATTCTCAAGTAATTAAGCTTACATACCACTTTATGATTAGCAGCTGGGGACTCTCCAAATATATCATCATGGAACATGTCAGCTGATCTTTCACTCTGAAAAATAAAAGATCGAGAAACATCACCACAGATATACTAAATGATAGTATAAACATTAACCAAAAAAAATTACTCAAAACCACACACAACAATAATGCCAAATAAACAATAAGAAATCATCTGCCAACGCACCTTTGGGCTACCTTCGCCAAGCCCTGCTGGAGCTTGAGTCTTCTCCGAGTTTGATATTACAGGCATAGTAGGTGGCCCACCAGCTGTTAATGAGGTTTTAGCAACGTCACCAACTACAGAAGAAGCCGAATCTGGAGCACTGCTTTTTTTAACGACACCTGGCACAGAAAACAAAAGACTCATTGAGACTGCCTGGAAGCTCAAAATCTCATCAAAAAGTTTGTACAAGTGCAAGTGAAACCAATCAACCAAATCTACCGCACACTAATTACAGCTTTCTGTAAAAGAGCCATTCACGCATACCAAATTGAGCGGAATAGCTTCTCTGTTAATCTAAATCTTTCCAACCAGATGAAAACCTCGAAGAAATTTCTCAACAACTTCAAGCACAATAAGAAATTCCATATTTAAACAAATCATCTGCGACATAATGTTGAAGTCTGAAAAATTACCTTTCCCCTTATCCTGCGAAATAAGCTCACTTTGCTGCTCGGACTTCTTTTTAAATTTCTCTATGCTCTCCCTGATCTTATTTAATTCTTCCTCTTCTATTTCTTCCGGAGACTTCCATATAAATTCTTTGTCATTATCATCTTTATTATTCTCATTTTTCGACCTGGTGGTAAAATGTTTAAGCACCCAACAAAATAGTAAAGATGTATAATCTGTAACAGAACATTTATAAGGGATAGGGTTACTGAAAGAATACCTTTCGCTGTCGTCCACTTCAACACTTTTAAACTTCTCACTATCAGCCTGGATTTCTTTCCCTTTACCTCTATCTTTGTCACTCTCCCTTTCTTTTTCTCTCATCCTCTCTCGGCTATCATATCTTGTTCTATCTCTACTCCTACCTCTTCCATTGTCTCTATCTCGTAAATAATCTCCTTCCCTCTCCCTTCTCCTTTCCCTATTGACGCTCATACCTCTTTCATTGTCTCTATCTCGTCCTCCCCTCTCCCTTCTCCTGTCCCTATCAATGCTACTCTCCCGTTCCCTGTCTTTTCCCCTTTCACGGTCAGCCTCTATCTCCCTCCTTTTCTCTCGTCCTCTATCGCTCCTCCGATCACTATCTCTCTCCCTCCGTTTACTTACCTCTGAATCCCTGTCTCGTACGCTTCCCTCCCTCTCCTTGCTTCTTTCTCCTTCCTTGACTTCTCGAGTATATCCCCTGTCATCTTCTTCATATCGCCCCCGTCGATGATATTTTTCCACAGTCCTCCCATAGTCAACTCTGTCATGACGATACTCCCTACTAGAGTCACGATGTCTTCCTCTGACCGAAAACTCATCCTCCTCCGCAACAACCCTTGATCTAGATATTTCCCTCTCCCGATCATGTGACTTAGACCTACTCCTCGCACGGACTTCGTTACACTGTCGGCTCTCTGTCAGAGACCGGTTACTACTCTTATGCTTATCTTCAGAGTTGTCCGAAGAAAACGAACTCCTGCCATTATCATAACTTGTTTTACCAACTCTCTCCAAAAGTCCCCCAGATTCTTTATACAACCTCTTGTCCTCCCTTGTAGATTCACGAGTTAGAACACCATTGGAAGTCTACAAAACACATGAGCACACATTATTAAAAAAAAAAAGATAAAGAAGCATCTACATAATCGCGAAACCAGTTCTTACAAATCAAAGGGAAAGCCCATCAGTCTCCATTGAACGCCTAGAGCAACTGCTTTCTTACATATGCATTGAAACACTCACGTTATCTAAAAATTTAGCTCGATATAGAGGTGTTTGGATACTGAGTTATAAACCAAACCTATAGTTTCAATCAAACCCCTTATAATCCCAGCATCCACGTATAATTCATAAGCAAAAGACACGTAATAAAAGGGCGATTAGAACAGACCAGATCGTTGTCTTGAATCTGATCGGATTTGATTTCGGAATCTAGAGTCTTAACATTGGCGAGCCCTTGCTCATCTAGAATCTCCCCTTCCTCAACGTCATCCCCACCGCCGTCACTAACTCCAATCGGAGTAGCATCCATCGGCTCTGCCTCATCTTCTCCCGATGGAATCTCATCTTCGCGCTTCCTGTCACGGCGATGTCGCTTGTGATGGCGCTTGTGGTGGTGACGGTGCTTGTGGCGTTTAGATGATTTATCGGCTTCGTCGGAGGATGATGACGAACGGTGGTGCTTCTTGCGGTGGTGAGATTCGATCTGATTGTCGTTCGCCATGAGATCGTCGAAGTTAGGGTTTGGGCTCTTCGGTTGGTTTGTTTTTTCCCCTCTTTCTTTGTTTCTCGCTCGGTATGTTTTCGCGTCTCGCAAATAAAGCAATAGCCAATAGGTATCTTTATATATTACTGAACTGAATATTACGCGTACAAAGGTGTATTCTTTGTTGTTCGGTTTTTTTGTCGGCCAAATTTTCATTGATGATTTTTAGCCCAGTGGACTATTTTCAGCCTAAACCACTTTTTTAACCTAAAATATTTTTAAAAATATGATCAGTTAACAAATTATGTAATTAATAAAAAGAAAGTTTAGAAATTGTTTAAAGGCGATAAATATTAATTCGATCAAGAATATAAATTTTTATTTTTTATATAATATATTTAAAATAATTTCTATATAATTTTTTGTCCTGAGCAGATCACATATCATATTTTAAGAGATTGTATTTTGGATTATGATGGATCACTTTTGTATATATTCCCTTTGTTTCTTTCAATGCTTTTTACAAATGTTTATGCATGTTTTTTTTTTTGCTAAAGGATGTTTATGTATGTTGGATGATAAAAATGTTCAAACGACTTTTAAGGAAACCAAGACAATAATGGTGTGGTCATGTGATCAGGTTGTTGTTCGGAATATTCATGCCCCTGTTCATATGGTGGCTCATGGTCATGGAATCCTTCATCTCTGCCGTGGCCGCCGGTGAGATCTTCGACTTCAAGAATCTCAACCCTCCGTTTCATCTTCTTCTGCAGTTTTACTACAACATCTGACGGTCTAAATCGTCCACAAACAATGATCCGGTCTTCCTTTTTCTCGATCATTTGTGTATCAACCTCTTCACATAAGGTACCAAAACAAAGTATGTATATTAGAATTGCAATTTTAGCTTTTTCATATCTTGAATGCTATAACCTAACATATACCAACCTTTCATATTGATGAGAATCCTTTTAACTTTTCTACAACATGAATTGTAATCCAAACTAATCCGCATCACAACACAACATTGCTTCTGCTTTTCCGACATGGGACGAAAGAGCAACGATGTTCTCTGATATGTGTTTGGTCAAAAGAACACGAAAGGTTATACGATAAAAGTTATAGACTAAGCTTTTGGAATCTGATTCTAAAACTTAGGTTGAGCAGAGAAGATATATGACAAAACTGATTTGTCATGTTAGTATATGTTTACCTATTATCCATTGAGAAGCATCTTTGTTTCCAGATGGTTTAACTAAACCGGAAATAAAAATCAAAATATCCGGTTATTAAAAATAACAACCGGTACGACGAGGCCTTGTAGTGGATACAAAATATAGGTGAAGACGCTTAACGAACTACAACCTCGTCTTCTCCGTCCACTCCACTCTTTCTAAATCTCTCTCAGATCTCTCCCTCGAAGAAGCAACAATGGCGCTTTCCTCTTCCTCGTTCCTATCGACACCTCCTCTCTCCAACTCCAAATCCACCATCTCATTCGCCTCCTCCGTCTCCCCATCTCCCATCCCCTCCCTCCGCCGCGTCGCTCTCCGCTCTCACCGCCGTTCAATGACGGTCCGATCCAAAATCAGAGAAATCTTCATGCCGGCGCTCTCCTCCACCATGACGGAAGGGAAGATCGTGTCGTGGCTCAAGACGGAAGGCGAGAAGCTCGCGAAGGGGCAGAGCGTGGTCGTCGTGGAGTCCGATAAGGCTGATATGGACGTGGAGACGTTCTACGACGGTTACCTCGCCGCGATCGTCGTCGGAGAAGGAGAGACGGCTCCGGTGGGGGCTGCGATCGGTTTGCTGGCGGAGACCGAGGCTGAGATCGAAGAAGCTAAGAGCAAAGCCGCCTCGAAACCTTCCTCCGCCCCTCCCGTCGTCGTCGTTCCGTCTCCTCCTCCGGTTACTTCGTCTCCGGCGCCGGCGATCGCTCAGCCTGCTCCGGTGGCTTCGGCTGTATCAGATGGTCCGAGGAAGACCGTTGCGACGCCCTATGCTAAGAAGCTCGCGAAGCAGCATAAAGTAGACATCGGATCCGTTGCGGGGAGTGGACCGTTCGGTAGGATCACAGCTGCTGACGTGGAGGCCGCGGCTGGAATTGCTCCCTCTGTGTCACCATCACCGCCTCCTCCCCCTCCTCCTGCTGCTGCTTGTGCACCAAAAGCTACCGCAACAAGCTCGCCTCCTTTGCTGCCTGATGCAAGCGTTGTTCCCTTCACAGCGATGCAATCTGCGGTTTCCAAAAACATGATCGAGAGCCTCTCTGTTCCAACGTTCCGCGTTGGTTACCCTGTCAACACTGATGCTCTCGATGCGCTCTACGAGAAGGTGAAGCCGAAGGGTGTAACAATGACTGCGTTGTTGGCCAAAGCTGCAGGGATGGCTCTTGCGCAGCATCCTGTGGTGAACGCAAGCTGCAAAGATGGCAAGAGCTTTACTTACAATAGTAACATTAACATTGCGGTTGCTGTTGCTATCAATGGCGGGTTGATTACTCCTGTTCTGCAAGATGCTGATAAGGTAAGCAATACAATGGTAGCTTTGTGAGATTTTAACACAGTTTAGTCTTAGCTTTACTGATTTCGAGTCATGTTGGTTGTTTTAGCTGGATTTATACTTGTTGTCTCAAAAATGGAAAGAGCTGGTGGGGAAAGCTAGAAGCAAGCAATTGCAACCTCATGAATACAACTCTGGTACTCTTCTTTTAATAATAATAGTTGTTCGTGACAAGTGTGTTTAAGAAAGGATTGTGGTGAGCTAAGGATGCATGTGTATGTGTTCAATGCAGGAACTTTCACTTTATCGAATCTCGGTATGTTTGGAGTGGATAGATTTGATGCTATTCTTCCTCCAGGACAGGTATGTGAAATTTCTATGTCTCATCAAGATAAGTGATTACACTCAAATCTGCTTTTAACCGTTTAATAACTCAAAAATCTCTAGGGTGCTATAATGGCTGTTGGAGCGTCAAAACCAACTGTAGTTGCTGACAAAGATGGTTTCTTCAGTGTGAAAAACAAAATGCTGGTAAGCCTAAATTTGACTTCATATGGTAACAAAGGATAGTTGGATTCTTGTTAAGAATATGCCTCATGGGTTTGGTGAATAGCTTTCAATAATTGTAGGAGTTTGTTGACAATGGCACTGGTTGTGTTTTGGCAGGTGAATGTTACAGCAGATCATCGCATTGTGTATGGAGCTGACTTGGCTGCTTTCCTTCAGACCTTTGCAAAGATTGTTGAGAATCCAGATAGCTTGACCTTGTAGACATCACCAGTGTCGTAAACCAACAAACGAACACGAGGGGAACAGTTCAAAACTTCCTGATCCACTATTTCCTCGAGTAAAAGAAATGTTTAGTCTTTAATTGTTACACTGGTCTTGTTCTTTCTTATTGCAGATTTGTTCACTTGTTTTGTTGCCTGCATTTTTGGACTTTTGTTTGTCTTGTTTCCCGGAAATTCTGATTCTGGCTTTTACACAAATAATTTTTGTTTGAAATGGTAACCCAGAATCGGCCCATTATCTATCGTCTCTGTGGGGCTTTTGGTCGAATTTTGAAGCCTTTAAAACTTATACCCGAGTTAATTCTTATGTTTGTTGATCAACTCTCAAAACCTGCGGTCATAAAGCATGTATGGGTCAGACTTGGTTTGAACTAGGACATTGGTTCTACAATCTCAGCCCGCCCTATAATCTTGCTGTATAATTTAGTGATTATGTTAGTACTGTTATTATCTGTTGTCACTTGTCACTAATTGTGTTTAGTTTCGCATATTACATATTTGGTGAAAAGAAAAATTGTGAACTTTTATATCAGATTCTGATATGAAAATTTGAACATTGTCGCACACACATAAACAAAAAAGAGCTAATATAAACATTTACTTATACTCAGATTCTAATATCTGGGATTAAACAGATAATACTTTTAGTCTTTAACATTAACAAAAGCTAAAACACAGGATGAAGATGATTCAAGATCAACAGAACAGATCCTGGAAAAAGAGAGGAAGGGTATAAACTACAAATCTAAGTCATTAACCCACACTAAAAAGCCTTTGATTTCTCTAAAGAAAACCTATATGACTAAGCGAGATAAAAACGCTACCGTTTCATTTCCCTCTTTATAAAATAACTCCGGGACATTGTTACTCCGCCGGTAGAGTCTCCGGCCGCCATGTAAACAGGTCACCAGAATCTAAACAAACATCGGAATATTCGAACAGCCCATCATCCAGCTCGAAAGGTCCAAACTCCGTAACGGGCTCCTCAAATCCACATAACTCGCCGACCTCTGACGAATCCGACGACGCTCGCACCAATTCCGTCTCCTTTGTTTGCTCAGACGACGGAGGAAGAACCGTTGACGGTTGCGGTGGCGGTGGAGGCAGACCTAGCTCGTCGTCGGAAGCTTCGAAAAGATATCCGAGATCCGGCTGAGTCTCGCCGGAGTCTTGCGCCGTCGTCGTGTTCGACAACTCGTCCTCGAAGCTCTTCATCAACGAGTCGAGATCTTGGGTGGCTGGGTCATGGCCCGAGTCGTCGAACAAATCGTCTCTCAACCGCTTCACCTCGGGCGAGTTGATGACCAGCTCGTCCAACTCGTGCCTGACTCGCTTCTTACCAACCGAGTCACTCCGAGTTAGCCTCTCCTCGTCAGTCGGTAAACCGTCCATAGCTTAACCGGTTACGGTTGATTACTCGGTTTAGATGGTACGTTTTTTTTAAGTAAGCAGTGGGAGTTTCGAAATTAGCGGGAGGGTATCGGTGCAGAAAAGGAAGAAGGGAACCATGAGATTTTATAGTGGGAGACAAGAGAGGAGGAAGATATGAGAAGAGATTAAAAGTCGGTATACAGCGAGGCGCGTGATTTTAGTCGCAGACAGTGACGCGTGGAATAGCGAATCGTCTGGGCATCACGGATCTCTCGCTTTTCTTCTCTTTTTTGCTATTTGTTATTTGAGAAATTGTCTAAACTACCACTTTCTTGGTACCACTTTTCATTTTTACCTTAATCACTTATACCACTAAAAATTTAATAATAGAAAGACCATTATACCCTAATTAATTAAACCTAAGACTAAATACGTCGACGTCGACTATCAACTCTATCTTCTTCGTCGATGTGATGTGAGAATCCGGCGAGCTCCGGCTAAGGATAGGATCGGATATTTGAGATGTCGGCGGATTGCTTTTGTGATGGAAGTGAGACATTGGGATGAGCCAAGTGAGGCATAATCGCCATGATTGCGATAGAGTGGCGAGAAGAGAAAAAGGACTTGGATTTGGGAAGGAATTGAAGCTGCAATGATACCAATCAGACAACTCGGTGCAGATATTCTCACCATCCAAGCAAATAAAGTATTATACCAACCTTTTTTAAACTCTTTGTCTTTCAAATTGATTTTGAAGTCTCTTTTGAGTTGATGAATGGATGTGTAAATGTTTATAGGTGAGACCGCTAAGATATGATGATTTTCGGAAATCAATGGCAGTAATCGAGCGTTGGAACTCGGAGTTTGGCTCTAATTGAGTATGGGAGGTTGATCTCCCTGTCGACGAGGTCCCTCCTGAGCTTCCTGAACCAGCTCTTGGCATCAACTTCGCAAGGGATGGTATGGCAGAGGAAAACTGGGTTTCTCTGATTGCAGTTAACTCGGATTCTTGGCTCATCTCTGCTGCCTTTTACATTGGTGCACGTTTCTCTTTTGATAAAAACTAGAGGTATAACTTTTCCTTCTCTTCCCACTGTTCTATGTTCTTGTACACATTGTTTGGTGGTAACTTGTAGTTTTCTTGCCTCTGAGTTGAATGAATTTGTTTCAGGATGAGGCTGTTCCAGATGATAAATGATCTTCCAACCATTTACGAGGTTGTAACCAGCAAAGCAAAGCAATCCAAGGATCAATCTGCAAACAGTGGCAGAAACAAGTCTAGTGGTGTCACTCAAACGGACATAAAACTCTTCTTTGAGGCTGTGTGGAGAGGTTTTACGTCTAAGGCTTCTGGGAGATCATCATCATCCAACTAGAATCGGTTTCGTTGAGTTTGTCATGGTAAACCCGTCGTTGCTCTTTTACCAGCTTGCTATCAGAGCTCCTTTGGGACAGAACACTGTAATAATATCTCTCTCAACCAAAACTGATCTTCTTCATTTTATCAAAATCCACGTCATCTAATAGTTAACTTGTTTCTTGTGTGTAGGTTCTTCTTAGGGGACCTGAGAACTCACATGAGGCAGTGAAGCATTTCGGCCCTGCTCCTGGTGTGCCACACAGTCACTCCAAGCCGTATGTTCGGTCCAAGGGAAGGAAGTTTGAGAAGGCCAGAGGAAAGAGGAAGAGCTGTGGTTTCAAGGTTTAAGAAACATTATCTCTGCGTCTTTGAACTTGATTCTCAGAGTGTTTGTTTGCTTCTTTACTTAAATCTCTATTCTCGTTGCTTCTCGTTTGCTTCTCATTAGTAAATTGTTGCTTCTCGTGTGCTTGCTTCAGACAATATGTTTAGGTTTTGTTTCTACTGGATTCATCGTGTGTTGAGTCACTTACATTAAGCTTTTATAATATCAAAATCTTATTCATAATCTGCTCGAAGTACAACACTTTCAAGAACAAGAATGTTATTTGAGAGGCAACGCAACAGCCAAGAACCCTAGAAGCTTTTCTTGTTGTCCTGAAGCTTGGTGAAGAAGTCACTGATGTGCGCAGTGACCTCTTGAGTTTCTCTTGGTTAACGAAGTGACCAGCATCTTCAATTACAACAACCTCTAGAATATTTATAAATATTTATAAATCATCTGTACACCTTATAAATAGTTTATATACTATTATAAATAATTTACATACTTTTATAAACCTTGAATCTGATCTTGTTTGGTGCTAATGTGGTTACTGTATCTGCAGATATCTCATTGCTAACACAATCTAGCAAACAAAATTGTTTATAATCATTTATAATGGTGTATAAACTTTATAAATTAATTTTACAAACCCTTATAAATTATTTACATACTTTTATAAACCTTTATAAATTATTATACAAACAATTATAAATAATTTTATAAGTCTTTTTAAATTGTTATAGATTCTTTAGTTGATTTATAAACTTATACAACTCTTATAATATTCCTTATAAATTGAATATAAGCTTTCATAAAGTTTTTATAAACCCTTATTAGTAGTATACATACCCTTTATAAATTATTTATAAACTTTCATAACTTTATTATAAACATTTATAAATGGTTTATAGATTTTATAACATGTTTTATATGCCTTTATAAATGGTTTATATACTCTTACCATTGATTTTACATACCCTTATAAATTTTTTATAATCCTTCATAATGGTGTATTAACTTTATAAATTGTTTTTATAAACTCTTATAAATTATTTGCATACCCTTATAAATTTTTATAAATTATTATACAAATCATTATAAATTATTTTATAAGGCTTTCTAAATGGTTATAGACTCTTTTAGTTGATTTATAAACCTATACAACTCTTATATTACCTCTTATAAATGATTTTATAAATTCTTATAAATAATGATTTTATAAACCCTTATAAATGATTGTATAAACCCGTATAAAACATTTACATATTCTTATAAATTATTGATAGACCCTTATAAAATCTAGTTGTGCTTAAATTAGACTTTTCATTTGACCATATCTTATTTTATAAACTCTTATAAATTGTGTTATGAAGATTAATAAATTCTAATCTTTGGAATATATTTATAAATATATTTATAAACTGTTATAAATAGATTTATATTTCATTTATATTTTATCAACTCTTATAAATATGTCCTAAACCCATCAACACAAAAGAAAAAGCTCTTATAAACCCTTATAAGATGATATAAATCATTACAGAATATTTATGAATTCTATAATTACACATACAATAATGATTCTTTTGGATAGAAAATGATTTTGTAAATAATTATAAATAATTTACAAACATTTACATGAGAATTATAAAAAAATTGTAAGAATTTATAAATCTTGAGATATTGAGATTCAGTTGTTTTCAGTCTCAGGCTGCAGTACCAACTATCTCTTTGTCCAAGACACTAGAAGAAGATGGTTCAGAGATGGTGGCAACAGTGGTAAATCTTTCACATTTTGTGTTTGGCATAGTTCAGCTCTGCCTTATGAGCAATAGAGTGAGGTGGAGGAGACACAAGACTGATAATTTTGAGCCTGTTTCGGCATGTATGCAGTGGATTGGGTTGAGTTTTGCAAGTACAAACTCCATTGGAGCTAGATTCAAATGATTTACAAAACTTTATAAATTAGTTTATAATTAACTTATAGTCTGCAGTAGATATTTTATAAAGTATTATAAATTAATTTTATAAAGCTTTTGTAACACAAGACGGAAGAAGACTAAACAGATCCTCCTCATCATCATCGTGACTACTCTCCCCCCCATGGAAATTCTTGATATCTTTCAGCAACAGCGCTGTGTAACTGCTCTTGTCGTCTTCTTCCTTTGATTGCAACAACAATGTTTCTAGACTGAAATTGAAGTCCCGTGATTTCCTCAACGATCTGCTTCTGCTTATCACTTGAGGTTTCGTGACTTAAGCAGATTCATTTTCTCTTTTTATCATCTTCTCCTTGTTGTCTTCTTTAATCGCGTTCTGATTTATTTCCTCCAATGGCTTTCTCGATCTCGTCCTCACCGCCGCCGTCTTCGCTCGATCTCATCCTCGCCGTCGATGCTCGATCTCATCCTCGCCGTCGTCGCTCGATCTCATCGTCGTCACTCGGTCTTGTCGCGTCGCCATCGTCATCACTCAAATCTCCTCCTCACCGCCGCCGTCTTCGCTTGATCTCATCCTCGCCGTCGATGCTCGATCTCATCCTCGCCGTCGTCACTCGGTCTTGTCGCGTCGCCATCGTCATCACTCAATCTCATCGCGTTGTCGTCTCTGTCGTTGAGCTCGACGAAGATTTCTCTCGGCAAAGAAAATGATAAGAAATTAGGTTAGATTGTGAGAGGGGTGTTCTTGTCTTTTATCAATTAATGATTTAGGTATTTTTGAAAATGTTCTCCTTCTTAGTGTATATATGAAAAGTGGTACCAAGAAAAGTGTATAAATAAAATTTCCCCTTGTTATTTTTGGCCTTTTCTGTTTTCATTTTTATTTTGATAATTTTGATTTTTGTTTTAATTTCAGCTGTCGCTTTCTCGTTTGAAGGTTATTATTAACTGGTTTGAATTGGGATTTCAAGTCCGGTACGTTACAGAATATACATGCTGGGTCAATTAAGATCTGAGTCAATTAAATAATTACTCCCTCTATCTCATTTTAAGTGGTGTTTTAGGATTTTTATTTTGTCTCATTTTAAATGATGTTCTCACTAATCTAGGTAGAGTTTAATATGATTTGAATTTTATGACCAATTATAAAATACTGTATTTTTTTATTATTGGTTAAACTAGTTTTATTTAATGTATTTTTATGTTACCAATATAAACTACATAAAAATATGTGTTTTCTTAATCAATGTGCAATAACCTAAAACATCACATAAAGTGGGACAGAAGGAGTACTATTTTAGTACCTTTTCATTATAGTCAATAAACATTTTTCTAATATCCATCTGACTAATATGCGATCGTGTAGAACACTCGATAACTTTTACCATTTATCTTTTATTTAAGGGAAATTGGGCTGGATAACTAAGAAAAAACTATAATTAAGTATCTAGCTAAAAATAAAAGTACCTCCATTATTTCTATAATATATACTGTAATACCCCTAGTTGCAGGTTAATGAAAGAGAAAATACCTATTTTTTTTTCTTTTTTTTTTCTTAATTATCATTTACCACTTTTTTATCTTTACCATTTAGGTTTTGTCAACGGTTACGATGTGCTCATCACCAGTTTCATATTATGCTTTGTATTTATTGTATCTTTAATCAACACCTCTCTTTCTATAAACAATATTTTTTCTATAATCATTATCACTTCATTCCTAATTACATTTATCATTGAGCTACTATCACCTTGCCTCACAACCACCTCAATTATTTATCCAGCTTCATAAGTGTCTCCACTTCTGAAATCTACAGATCATGATGGTGTTACGGTTTGAGGCATCTTCGTTTGTCATGTAAGTTTTCGTTTGTACTATGATATTCGAACAATATGTACTATACTATTTCGTTAACTACTATTCTATTTTGATAATATTTTATTTATGTACTATGTGTATATTTTGATACTTAAGTTTGGGTTTACATTTTCTTTTAGGGTTTAGTGATTAGTGTTTTGAGTTTAGTTTAATAAAAAGTTTAGGTTAACATTGGGTAAACGTTACATCTTTAGGTTTACTTTAATAGAAAGTTTGGGTTGAACAAAATGTACTATGTTATATTGGTTGTTATACTATTCTATTTTTTATAATGCTTCATATTATGTATTATGTATATATTTTGATATTTGGGTTAAAGTTTAATTTTTTTTTAGGGTTTAGTGATTGGTGTTTTGGGTTTAGTTTATATATAGAAGATTTCAGTGGACATTTGTTTCCTTGTAATTTGTTTAAAAAATTGAGCTTTTGTATGTGGTGATTAGTTAAGTTTATATATTTTTCGACAAAAAAAAAGTTAAGTTTATATATAAAAGATTTGAGTTGGCATTTGTTTCTCCGTAATTTGTTTTAAAAAGTTGACATTTTATATGTGGTGATTAGTTAAGTGTTGTCATGTTATATATCTAATATGATTATCCAAAGTGCCGGATAAAAGTTATATATCAATGACATCATTTCTCTTTCTTCTCTCTCTGTCAAAGTTGTGAAAGTTTGTTATGGACTTAATTATGTCAACATCATTGCTATATCCTTAATTTCTATTGAAAATTTGGTTAGATGGTAAATTCTCCCTTTATTTAAACTCCACGTATCTTTTAGTGATTCGGATAAATTTACGCATCTGTATAACTTTTATCTTTACCAAAAACTATATAACCAATTACAATTTTAGTATTTATATTTATAATCAAATAAATTATATTTAAGTTATGTTCTAATGTTATTTTTCAGAAAGTATATATTTTTAATATGTGTGCATTGATATAAATTATTATTTAATATGAAACAGACTGAATATTTTGTTTAGAATATAAACATGCATATATATGGTGATTTATAATTTTAAAATTTTCATTTTAATAAAAACTAAAGAAAAAATACAATCTATAAACATGCATATATGTTAATTTATAATATTTTAAATTTGTAAATTTTTAAGTTTAATTGGTAGAGTCAGAGTTTTCACTTTTTTCTTTAAAATACATGAAGTAAGTTTTTTTGTTATAGTTGTATATTCTATTATTGTAGATTTACATCAATAATTTCCAAACATTAAAAATATATTGTTAAAAGCTAATTTCTATGTTAATTTCTTTTTTCTTCTTGTCAACAAAAAAAGCTAATTTCTAAAACTTTATATTTATGTTTAACTTTTTGAATTGTAGTTTAAAATTGTATTTCAGAGCATAATTAGTAAACTACAATGGTTGTAGAGAGAAAATGAATTATAGAAAGTTCTCAGAACAATTACCAATCACCATTTGTTATTATTTGATTGTCAGTTCAATGCTGTCATATATTTTCAGATATTTTGATTGTTGCATTCTTATTTGAATTCTATGCTTCCTGTTAAAATAATGTGGCCACACCATCTTACACTTTGTAACGCACGTAAGAAATGGTCTTATCTTCTAAACTATTTTGTCTTTTCTTTGTAGAATTGGTCCAAGCACATTTAAGACTAAATACATGGTTGACAAAAAAAAAGACTACTCAAAATTTTATAACTCATCTAGAATTTGTCTACCAATAACCCCTCCTAAAGATATGATTAGTTTTTTTGCTACTATCCGTAAATTCAAAAAATTGCGGTTAGTAATAACTGTTGATATTTTGTAATAACTATAAAAAATATTATAAATCGTTACAAAGCATTGTAAATCTCTAAAATTTTAAAATTAGTTAAAGTTAGCGTCCGCAAAAGAGTAAAATTCTTTTATTAAAAAAAAGATAATATAAAAATAAAAAATATTCAATAAAACTTTGAAATTGAATAATAAAAGATTTAAATAGACTTTAAAAATTCCTAAAGCAATACAATGAATTCTATTAAAATTTTGAAATCCAATAACTAGTAAAAATGAAATCTCAAAATTTTTAAAATTTACGAGAATTCATTTATCAATAAACCCCTTTAAAATAACAACCATACGCATCCACAAGCGGCTGCAACAGTCACCCAAGGTGAAGATTTTCCTTACTTCGACATTGTACAGTTCCTCTAAATTAGCTTTACACATAGGCACAAATGGTTTGTCTAAGCTAAACTATATGTGACGTTTAATAATTCACCTATTAAGCAAAAATAAATATTCATCCATAAATAAACGATAAATGTTTGAAAAACTAAACTTTACATAGACGTTAAATCATTTTAATTAATTCGTGATGCAATAATCTATTAAAACAAACTTTAGTATACGTATCACTGAAAATTTTGAAACCAATTGTTAGTCATCTATCTATATATAAGATAAGATGTTAGATGTACCGTTGCAGAAGACAAAATATAGAGAAGCATATCTCAAATCTAAAATTGAGTTTAGGTTTTGAAATAAAAAAATAGATCAAACATTGCAGATCTAATGGACTAAACTAATCAAATGAATCAAACAGATCGAGTGAAACAAAAATAAATCGAATAGATCTAGTGGTCCAAAAGATATATTTGAAAGATAAAATTGGACAAAAGCAGTTTTAAGAAACTGTACAAATTTAAAATAATTCGTATAAAACTTACTAATGCTATTATTTTCATAGTTAAAATAGTTATTTTCTAAATGATTTATAGATGAAATAAAACATATTTTCTATTTAAACATAATAATAATTAATTTATACATAAATAAAATAGTAATTTACTTTTAAAATGGTTAAAGTATTGTACAGATATATAATAATCATATAATATTTTAAATCTTCAAAGTTACAATTAGTTTATAAGAAAATTTAGTTAAGAAATATAATTTGTATTCTATACTATTGAAAGAGAATAATTCCCAAAAATCTACTTGTTTTACATTAACCAATAATATTTTAGTATTAACTTAAATTTTGACTAACAATAGATTGCTTACAGTTCTCTAACAATAATTTAGTCAATAATTAACAAAATTATTTAGTATAGCTATATTTACTATATTGTGATCAAAAGAAATTTATTTCTTTTGTATGTCGACTCAAAAGGGAAATCATATGACTCAATATAAATAAAATCACTAGATATAATAGAATATTTTATAGTTTTTGTCTTCGGTAGATTTAAACTATATTTTAGTGTCTACAATTAAAAATTTGTGATTTGTGTTTTAGGTTTAGCTACAGGTTATTTTTTTTGATTTTTGGTTTGTTTTTCACATATTTATTCATGACTAATTTTTTTATTTATTTACATCCATTTTAACTAAAATCTCCTTAATATCAAAAGAGGAACATTCCTACAAAGTAACCTTATACTCATGTATTATTATCCAAAATGTCATTTTTATGTGGCAACACTATATTCATTCTCACACTCTATAATAAAAGTGCTCTCTTTACTAGATTTATTACATACATTGCCATTATTCATTAAAGTGTAGCTTAACATAATAGTTGATGTCATTTACTATATGATATAACATATTTATAGTCGATGTCATTTTAATGTTCGTAAGGCAAAAAGAGATATTAACAAAACCGATATATGTATTAAATCACGAAACCGATTATCTAATATCACATGTTTAATATCAACCTTCTTGATATGTTTTCAAATAACCGTCTTAGTATGTTTCGTCAACATATATTGCGTACATCTTCTTAGAACGAAACATGACGTATGTTAAATTATTTTTTCTTTTAGAAAATATATCATTTCTCACATGCAACCTCATATACTTATTAAATGATCCAAGTGTTTTACTCAATAGACCAACTTTATGTTGGTTTTGCTATCGTTTTGCCCAGTCCATTCCGTTTTCATCATAATTTATTTTTACCATATTCTCTGTTTGTTCAACTAAACATTCTAAATTCATTAATTTTGTTTTCACGTTCTATGATTTATGATGAAAAGTTTTTTTCTTGAAATCGTATTGTTTTTGTTTATAGTTTGTAAAAAAAAATACTTATTAGAATAAAGTAATTACTTATAACATATGATTCTATAAACGTTGAATACATGTTTTGCATTCCAAGATAATGTCATAATAATATGTAATATAATGTTATATAATATAGTATGGCCGTATAGTGTACATGAAATCTTTGCTATGCAATTTAAAGACCTTATGGCATTGATTTTGTTAATATATATATTTGTAAAGATTAAAATATTTTTCTAATAGTTTCCAAAGATACGAAGGGATGGTCAATCACGCAATACTTGCTATACAATGTATGATCTTCATAATATTTTAAATTAGAAATGTATAAAGATAAATATGACGCTAATCATGGATATAAGGTATGTTATAGGAGTTGACCTCAATATTTCGAAACAAAGATTGCGACAAAAAAAGAGAACTTTCAAAATCGAAATTGATTATTAGATATTGATTGACTGATTTTTTCAATTAATTCGCAATCTTGGTTTCCTTATATTAAAAATGTGATTAGAACGTTAGTGATTTTTTCAATCAATTTGAAATTCAAGTGATAAGGCAAATTTGTTTTGCATTGGAGCGTAAATTATTCATTATTAATTACTGAATATTTTATATAATTATGGCGATTTGTTTATCTATATACCATAGACCCGAATCATTACATAAATTCAAGGCTGGAAGCTACATCTCCTCACCACTGTTTGCTTCAAAACATCATAACCAAAACAAATATATTTTACCAATGAATACCTACCTCACGACAATTGTGGTTTTCTCAGTTTTTTCTTTATTTGGTTTTCTTATATTTTGTTTCTGTTATATTTTATTACTCTATTGATTCTGTTTTGTTTTATCTTATACTAGATTCTGACCCGCCCTTTGAGAGGGCGGGTATATTTTTTGTTTTACCTTTTTGAGAAATTTAATTTTATATTTGTGTTATTTTTAATAATATTTGTATTTAATATTAATTTAATTTAGTAAATTTTTGGTAAATATATTAAATCTGTCAAGTTGTATAACTATATATTTGTGCCATATGCATATAAGAGATTATTTTGAAACTTTATTCTTAAAGTTTGCAACATATTATATTTTTAGTAGTTTCCTAACATAATTAGTCAAGAATGTTTCATACCCAAAGAATCCGATTCGGAATCGACTCGAAAATCAAAGTCTCGTGCTCTGTTAAACTTGATCTATATACTCGAACGATTCTTAAAATGTTATATCCAGAAACCAATATAAAATCTAACCCGCACCGAAAACCGATTTTTTTTTTTTTGAAAATGTCTTAAGAAAATAATTTTTAATATATTCTGTTAAATATATTTACAAATGGGTTGATATGACTATTGGTTTCAAAAATATATTGCTCTCGTGAGGTCACATATTGACTATAACTGGTCTCTTCATAAGTATATATTTTTATAAATAATAATTCCATAATAATATCAACTTAAATAGTTTTAGTAATCTTAAACTTACTTCCAAAAATATACTTTGTAGATCATAAATTTAAATTTGGTATATTTTTATAAAATATAATATGAGTTCGATATTTGTTGTTTGTTGCCTTATACATAACCCATATATAAAATAGGAGTTTATAAGTGGCTGTGGAAGGTGGTTTCGTTTTTTAAACAGAAGGTGGTTATTTACGTTTTCTAGATGCAGTTGTATTTAGTTATGTCATTCAGTTATATTTTAGATGTAGTTATATTTTAATGTGGACATAACCTTTATCAACTGGTCATGATCCAGTTTTAATAGTATTGATTGTTTTGTTCAAGTATTCTAAAGATCTTGTGAAGATATTGTAAGCAATTTAAATTTCTGATGTTTAAAGTGGCACATTTATAAATACTAAAACAAATTAAGATGACCTCAAAAAAAGTCTCATATTTCAATGGTAAAAAAATTATTAGAAATGTTAATATATATTTAAACAACTAAAATAAAAAATAAGTGTGTTAGAAAAAAGGTTTACAAACTACGACATTTAAAAAATTAAAACAGATTATCTCTGCAAATCATATCCCCTTGTTTTCCTCAATAATTACAATCTTATGCCAGTGTATTTACAAAGCGCAGGTAATTTTTCTTTACAACTATTATACGAATGTGTAAAATATTAGTAAATTTCAACTTTATATATATTATTCAACTTTCATTACAGATTTTAGATTGTACTTTCGCTTACACCTTAATATAAATTTTGATATTGTAAAAATATTAACATTCTATTTTTGTTCAAACTACATAGGATAAATTTTAAACTTTTACGTTTGAGTTTTGAAATTTATAATTGATATAAAAGTTGACTTATCATATTTTTTTTTATAGTGTGGTGTTTTGTTTTAAAGATTTAATTTTCATTTTTAAATGGCTAAATTTTTGTATTATACCTTTAATAAGTTATTAAAACAATATATCTTATTTAGTTTTCTAATTTTTTTTCATTCTTATTATAACTAAGTTTAATATACATATAATATAAAATTTAACTAATAGATGCAAACCTATTTTTGTATATATTTTTAATTGAGGTTAGTGATTTTTTCTATAAACCCATATAAATTTGTTGAAAGTCATTTGAGATATATTGTTTGTATGTTTAGTCGATATGTTATGAGTACAGTTATAAGGTAAATATATTAAGAATATTCTACTACATATGATTTTTTTTGTGAAATAAGTTTACATTTTACTAAACCATGACATAGGTAATATATTTTGGATTGGTTTCCAAATTGTGCCAAAACTTCGCATAATTAATTGTTGAAGAATATTAAATATTTCAAGCTGAACCTATTTGATCCAATATATATCATGAGATTTTTTTGAAATAAATAATATCTTGTTTGTTGTTTAACTTTCTGATGATATGAAAAGCAGTTTTAAATTGAAACAATACGTGGCTCAGTTTCTAGATGAATATTCAACATGTCGTTTAGTTTTATAAGAATTTTAAATAAGTACTTCAGTTAATTGTCGCTAAAGTATCAAATCTTTTTCTAATTATTGATATCCCGAGATTATGGATATCTCAATATTTTCTCCAGTCTGCAATATTTTACTTGTATATAATAAAAATATTAGAAATGGAATATATTTTTTAATTTATATCCAATTTAAAAATCATATGAATTGGAAATCAACAAAATGATTTTTATTGATTGTGTATATCTTCCATTCTAAAAGTTTGATGATATATATATATATATATATATAAACAATTTATTTTGCCGCCTATATATAAATACAATTTTGGTTAATAATTTTTTTTTGTAAGGAAATAAATTAACCAAATAACCTAAAAATAAAATCTAAGTCAGTTTAGCTTGCCTCTTCACCATTGTCAAGCCTCCTTCGCCGTAAAGTTTGTCTTACTACTGTCAATCTCGAAAAACACTGGCTGCCTCTTGCACCTCTTCCTCCGATTTCTCTCCCTCTCGGGTTCTTCGTCATCTTTGTTTCTTCCGTTCGGTCTTTTTTGTATTTGAGACTCTTCTTTAGCAACCAACCTTTCATCTTCGAAAAATATGATTTCATAAACACTATGTTTATTATTCTATATTTAAAATATAAATAATAAACAACAATATATATAAAAATACGATGAAACATGGCAAAATGTGAAGAAAAAGCATAATTACGGTTTATAGTTTAAACCCAACTCACAACGTTTTCTTTGAAATACCAATATTAGACTTCTCTTCTTCTTCTTTTTGTTATGCTACGCATCCATTAGTTACATTAGCTTAGTCCCTACACAAACAAACACAAATTATTAGCTTGTTGACGATAAACAAATAATTAGAATCTGAAGGAACAAAACAAAAGAAAATTAAGAACTAAACAAACTACATATAATTCAATGACAACAAAAGATGCAAAAAACAAAGAATGAAAACTAAGAACTAAAGAAAATTAAGCCTTTTTCAAAAAAAAAGAACTAAAGAAAATTAGAATGCAAAGATGGTCGAGTCAACCAAATGGTTCAATGACTATTTATAGAGTAAATAGTCGGCTAGTTAGGTTGGTTAGGTTTGATAAAAAGAAAATTAAAAAGTATATTGATGGTCAAGTTTAATCGATATAATCTTTCAAGATTGGTATATACTGATTTGATTATGGGATATTCTGAGTTATTTTTGCAAAACTAAATATATTGTTGGAGATTTGTTTGATAGTTTGCCGAAATTTTCTTTTTCAAAATTTAACAAAATCGTAGACTTGATTAAAATCAAAAATGTTTAATTTCAAAATTTTCTTTTTTTTTCAATGGGAGAGACATATTAAAACATATATAAATATGGGAAACTAACTAAATAAGTGGAAATGGTTAGGTTGTTGGCAGAAATTAAAAAATAAAAATAAAAGAATTTAATTGAAATCATAGCTTAAAATTTATTCAGTGGCATAAGATTGTAAATATATTGAAACTCCAAGGTCACCTCAAAAAAGGGCCTTGTGTTTTAATAGTATAGATTTATGAAATAAATAATTCTATTTTTTATGTTTTTTTATCATTACTTCATAATTTATTTTGTATAAGTTTTTGCTTACTCTTATAAATTTATTTCCACGAGCTATAATTCAATTAAACAAAACAAATACACAATTGTTTTTAAAAAATCTAAGCTTACCAGTTGAATCACTTATTATATAACATATAACTAGATTTTGACCCGCACGTCCGTGCGGATGTATATATCAAAAATATATTTCTATATATTTTTTTGTCAATATTAAAGCTGAATAAAAAATTCAAATCTGAAGAACCGAACCGATCACGATCTGAAAGAGTAATACCAAACCCGAACCAAATTTGATTAAATATCCAAATTATTCAAAATTTTGATATTTAGATACTGAAACCATAACCAATTCGAACCAAAATATTTTGGATATCAAAATATATCCGAAAAAGATTTATATACTTAAATATATTAATTATTTTTAGTTTTAGCGTATATCAGAACATCCAGCATATATATGATACTTTTAGGTAGGTTTAAATACTTGAAAATATATAAAAATAGTCAAATATAAATATCTAATATAGTGGAAATACACTCGAAACACCAAAAATAAATAAAATAATTATTGATTTTTGATCCAAAATTTAAACCAAACCAATTTATACGTTAAGTTTAGGTATTCTCACATATGTTATTCAGATTTGAGAAATTGCCAAAAATACCATTTTCAAGGTACCACTTTTCAAAAATACACTAATCAACTTTACCCTTAAAATTTAACTAAGCAAAATACTATTGTGCCCCTAGTTTAATTAACGAACAATGGAGGATGAATCTCTAATTGCTGCTGAAATCATAGATCCGCAGACTCCAGATCCATCTGCTCTCGAAGACACTGACATCGCCGAGAACAAGAAGAAGCTTTCCTCCTACACAGTCGTCTGCGTCTCGATCTTAATCGCATACCTAATCAACTACTTCCTCGGCAAACGCGCCAACGAGACCCTCGCTCTCTCCTGGGCCTCCAAGTTCGCTCTCAAGGACGTAATCTTCGAGAAGAACTTCAGCTTGCTCGGCGTCGGCGAAGGAGAAGACTCTCCCTTGCTGCTCAAAGAAGCGACGAACGTGTTCAAGTTCTACGCGAGCGGGCGCAGGTACTGCCACGGGCTTCTGGCGACGTTGGAGTTGAAGAGCAGGCACAATCTAATCTCCAGGCTGTTTAATTGCGCCGTGCCTTGTAAAGATGAGATTAGTTTCGAGGTTTATATGAATGATGAAGGTATGGATCATGTGGTGTTTGCGTTGGCGAGGAAGAAGGCGGCAAAAGGGATGTTAAAGGAGATGAGGGATCTGCAGAGGTTTGGTGCGATGGTGGGTGCTCCTGGCGGGAGGAAGTGGGTGGCCGAGGAGTTGGCTGTGGTTTCTGAGTCTAAGGAGGTGGCTGGGGATATGATCACTGATGTTGTTCTTGATCAGGTCTGATGCTCTGAACCTCCTTCTTCGATGATTGACAATGATGTTAGTTAAGTTTAGCTTAGTGTCTTCTTGGACTTCAGCAGTAACCATTTTATGGATGAGCATACAAGCTCATACTTAAGATATTCTTTCTTAAGCTAAAGGAACGTACTTGATCAGATTATAGATAATTTATATATTAGTTATAATGGTTTATAAATTATTTGTAAGGAATTATATATAATTTATAAAGGTTTATAAATAATTTCTAAAGATTATAGATCATTTGTAATGGTTTCTAAATTATTTATAATGGTTTATATATATCCTGGTATGGATGATCTTGCAGCAGCCTGCAAGGCAATGGAAGGTGTAGAAGTAATTAATGGCTTTGGGTGCAATATGTCTTGCTCTTCCTACAAGGTAAACAACAAATCTATTCTTAAACCAAACCGGTATGAGGTTTCATGTTTTGATAATCTTGAACTAGAAGAACAAGTATACACACACACACACACATATATATATATATATTGCTTCATCTCGCTCTTATGTATTCATAACATCTCTTGTAGATTTTGTATGGAGGATTTCTTCCACAGGAAGAAGAAGAAGAGCGAGAACTGGTTATTGTCTAGCTCTCAAGGTGTTTCTTGTTCTTGCAAGTATGACAAGCATGCTACTTTACAGTTTTCATTCATTATCCTATCATTTTAAGGCTGAATGCATCAGTTTCTTGTACTATGCTTCTAGTATCAACTCTGTTTTGAGTTTGATTGGGTTCTGAGTTGGATTTTTGGGATGAACAGGTCGATGGTATGGATGCATTTACTGTCAAACAAGCTTGCAAATTTGCTAGGGAATATGCCTTAAAGAATGGACCGATAGTAAGGAATGATGAACCAGAGAAACTTAAAGAGGATCATTGTTTGCGTACAGAGCAGGGTGATTGTAATCAGAAAGAAACCACTTCCCTTTGCCGCAACAATCAAGCATGTAATGATGATACTTTTGTGTCCCCCTCTGGGAATTGTAGAGGTGGTTCAAATCTCATCCCACTTGCTACAGAGGCTCAAGCTGCTGCTCCTGGTTTGTTGATAAAGTGGCAAACATGAGATCCTTTAGCAGCAACTCTATGATGGGTTTGTTCTCTATGTGTTTGTTGATCATGTTTTTCTACAATTTTTGGGATTAGTTTCATCATGTGCAACTTTTAATGTGTAGTTAACTGTTTTATTTTTGTGAGACTCATGTGATGATTTGAACAAAATATATACATACTAAGATCCAGAGGCAAAAAATCAAATTCTTGCTCTTGCCTTTTCTAGTTTCTTTTTACTTCTCTTAGCAGTAGAGGGATTGTTTCAGCTGAACAATCAAGTTTATTAGATCAATGATAAGAGACATGACATCTAAAAGTTGTTCATTTTTTTTCTACACAGTAACAAAAACCTAATACAGAAAACAATCTAGACTGGTAAATAACTTTATAAACATTTATAACACCTTAAGATGACTTTATAAATTCTTATAAATTATATTACACTTATAAATGCTTTATAAACCCTTATAAATATTTTTAAGTATTTATATACATTTATAAATCTTCATAAATGATTTATAAACTCTTACTATTACACCCTTCTAGTTTTTTATAAACTCTTAAAATGATTATATAAACTCTAACAAATTGATTTATAAACTCTTATAAAATTGATTTATAAACCCTCATAAATTGGTGTATAAACTTTATAACTTGTTTTATATGCTTTATTAATGGTTTATATATTTTTACAAATAATTTTACATACCTTTATAAAGCTTTGTAAAGAAATGATGATACATGACATATTTTGAGGCACATGCGGACAGCAAGTAAGGCTCTACCATTTCAGAAATTTTACATACCCTTATAAATTATTTTAGAGTGCGTTACTATCTAAGACACTTTTTTCTTTTTGTTTACATCATTAGACACATTCGGTTGGTGGGGCACTTTCAGTGAGCTCCAGACGCTTTTTAGACCAAAATGCCCTTTTACTCAGCAAAAAGAAACAACGAGTTTGGTTTTGAGTTTGGTTTTGATTCGTTGTATTTAGTTTAGTTAACATTTACTCTAGTTAGTTTTTTTGGATAGTTGAGTTTAATTCGGAGCCACTAGATGACATCCAAAACAACAAAATCAAACCATTGAAATATATTAAAACTAAATATTTTTTTGTTAAAAAAAGGTTTTGTATCCCCCACCATATTTTAATGGTCATTATTACAAATTACAATGTATAAAATATATATTAGTATGTAAAATAAATTGTAATTTTTTTCATCTACATTTTGATATCCATAATGTATATACTTTTGGTAAAATTTATAATGTTTACATTTTGAGATCTATGTGGACAAGGTTTTGTGGACACTATTTTGTGGATACACATATTTCTATATATCACATGAAATTTTGTGGACATGGACACCATTTTTATCTTCTACATTTTAAAATCTATTTTAGTATATTTTAACAACTTGAATATGAGAAAACACATGAACACAAAAAAAAAATTGTGAAGTAAACGTTTGTGGACAAATGAAATATATGAACATATATAGTTGTGGATTGAGTAAAAATGTGGACATAGACACAATATCAACAAAAAAACATATCAACACACACCAAAAAAATTGTAGATTAATTATTTGTGGACATATATGTTGTGAATAAACTTTCCTTAAACCCTGAAGTCTCATCAAGACCTCAACTTTACTAGGATCCTCCCAAGTACTAGCCATTCTCTGGTTAAACCCAATATGAAATCACCTAAACTCTGACTTAGCAATAATCAATCTATATATACATGTAGAGTAAGCGTAGACACATGTGGACATATAAGCGAGTAGTACATGCTTATAACCCTCCACCAAATTCTTTGTTCCGATCATATCCATATTTTATAAATAAAAGCTTACACTCCATATATGGAGGACTTGTTCAAGTAAAACAGAGTTGCCAAACAGGCTAGAAAAGCTGATGGCTTCAAAATGTAACAAGAATTCAAAACCAAATCCTAAAAATCTCATAGTGGAGTAAACGATGGGTACAAGAAAACACATCATCCTCATACTGAGATAGTGGGAGTGATTGGACCTATGAACTGCGACATAAACCAACTAGCTTTGACTCCATAAAAGAGGTCGCAAAGACCATACCTTTTAGAGAAGATTCAAAGAGAAGAAGCAAATAAAACATCTGGAATTTTCTTACAGTGTTTTGACATCAGTAGCGAGACCAGAAAAGCTGATGAAGACACCATTGTGGGTCTTGAAGATTCTCTAGAGATTGATGTTGATTGTCTGTAGCTGCACACCGATCCTACGATCACCCGCGATGGCAAAGCAGTTCTTCCCAACCATAGCCACAACGGCACTTTCATTGTACTCGAAGATCTAAACGGCACAATATCCATCGATTAGTCACCATCATAGAGAATCAAACATAAGACTCAACTTACCGGAGCATCGGAAACGAAGGTCTCTTCACCGGAGAATCGGAAACAAAGGTCTCTTCACCATAGCATTGGAAACAAAGGTCTCTTCACCGGAGCAGTCATATCAAAGTGAAGACTTTCTCTTATTGCCTCGTTGATGTGACCCGGGGAAATCGTCGAGTGTTGATATCAACTCGGTACATGAGACATGACGGCTCTGCTTCGCTGTAGTGGATTCAGCGCCGGTCGTCGACACGTCTCGATCCAATTCTTCTTCAGATCCGGCCATAGAAACTCGTTAGTAACATCTTCTCCATAAAGAAACGAGATTTGATAGTATTAACAGA
Source organism: Raphanus sativus (assembly GCF_000801105.2). Lineage (NCBI taxonomy): Eukaryota > Viridiplantae > Streptophyta > Magnoliopsida > Brassicales > Brassicaceae > Raphanus > Raphanus sativus. The sequence continues at coordinate 13,948,590 of NC_079514.1, read as the reverse complement.
AGAAGGCAAGAGTAAACTGCAAAAGTGAAATCAATCAACTTCTGGGAGAGGATGAAAAAGAATCACCTCAATTAGGGTTCAAAGTCCATAGAAGTGATTTTGAATTTTAATTTTGAGATAAGAGATAATGAGTAAACGATTTCTATTTTCTTATATTTTTAATTTTTTGTTTAGTTGGACAATTTGGTTTAGTTTGGAAAAAAAAAAAGCAAATTGTAGTTGGGGGTAGAAGTGACAATAGACACAAAGAAAGTATAGCTCCAGCGAGAAGTGTCTGAATCTGTTAAAAGAAAGTGGAAATGTGTCTTAGAGTGTAATTTTTTCATTATTTTATAAGACTTTCTAAATGGTTATAGACTCTTTTAGTTGATTTATAAACCTATACAAATCTTAAAATATTCCTTATAAATTGAATTTAAGCTATCATAAATTAAAATACTCCTTATAAACCCTTATTAATAGTATACATATCCCTTATAAATTATTTATATACTTTCATAATTTTTTTATAAATATTCATAAATGGTTTATGGATTTTATAACTTGTTTTATATGTCTTTATTAATGATTTATATACTTTTACAAATAATTTTACATACCCTTATGAGTTTTTGTAAAGAGATGATGATACGTGACAGATTTTGAGGCACATGTGGACAGCAAGTAAGGCTACATCGCTTCAGAAATTTTACGTACCCTTATAAATTATTTTATAATCCTTTATAATGGTGTACAAAATTTATAAATGGTTATAAAGTCTTATAAATGATTTAAAGACCTACTAACTGATTTGTTTTATAAATATTTAGAAACGGTTTATAGACTTTGCAAAATTATTTATAAGTCTCTATAAATGGTTTATATACTCTTAAAAATAATTTATAAACATTTATAAATAATTTACAAACTTTATAAATAATTTATAAATGATTTACAAACTTTATAATAAGATATTAGCAAACAGTACCTCAAATTCATTGCCTCGATGTGCTAAATATATTCCAAAACATAACTAGTAAAAGAAACAAAATATCCAACTTTGAGGTGATTCCACAAATTGAAGGATGCAACTCATTACATGCTTGTGGTTATGAATAAGCTGGAATCTAAACATGTGGTCATGTTTTGTTTTTTCACTTTTTTCTCTTTTCTGCATTTATATACAAGTCCTTCTTTTCTTGCTCTATAAACTCTTCTAAATTGATTTATAAACACTTCTTAATTGATTTATAACCCCTTATAAATTATGTTATGAATAAAATTCTTATAATCTTTTGAATAAACCCTTATAAATGGATTTATAAACTCTTATAAGTAGATTTATATTTCATATATATTGGATCAACTCTTATAAATATGTTCTAAACCCATCGACACACACAAAAAAGCTCTTACAAAATATTTATATGTGTTTTATAAACCTTATAGATGGTTGAGACAAGGTTTTATAAGCTCTTACACAAAAAGAGAGACAAGAATGCACGATGTGGTGAAGCTGATAGAGTTATACCAACTCTGCGACCTAAGCACTTGTTCTCAGGAAGAGAGGTAAAGGAAAGACAGATAGGCGTTGATGAAGCCAAACAAGGTATTTAAGCATGTGATGATAACTGTTGCCCTGCATCTTCTGATTGATCCCTCTTCAGAGACTTGCTCGTTAGGTTTTTGTGTATACTCTTTCATGAGATGGTGTGGTGATCAGCTTCAGGAGCTGATGGACAGAAGTCTCTGCTTCTCTGGCAAGTGGAAGAAGCATATTAAAACACTGAACAAAGCTTCTTAAGATCAATATGTCAGTTTTACCTCAAACTGATTATTGCTTTTGCAATGGATGGTTACAGACTTTATAAGAAGATCAACACAGTCAAGTCTTCCTGATAATGTGAAAGTACCTTCCAGAGTTTTCCAAACATCTTACGAAACATAAGTTCTGCCATTTTAAAAGAAAAAGACTAACCGGCACGTATTTGAATCTCCGCCAGGGAGGTTCTTCTGCCTTGCCGTCGTCTCCGTCACAGGCTCATCGCTAGGAGAATTAATCTCGCTTTTACCATCTTCGTTACCACTGTTGCCGCCCTGAGACAACGGTGCCCACTTAAAGAACAACAAATGCGATCCCTCGGAAGCCGAACCACCACCGTTAACAACAGAGGAGGAGGTGTTTTTCTTCTTGGAGGAAGGAGAGACGTGACCCCACTTCTTCTTCCAATTCATCACTGGTCCTGTGAATACCGTCGCCGTTCTCGTAACGATTCGAGGACCTCACTTCCGCCGTTGTCCAATCTCATTCTCGTTGTCATTGCTCGATTGCGTCTTCGTCGTCGTCGCATCACCGTCGTCATCACTCAATCTCGTCGCGTCGTCGTCTCATCGGAAGCAACGATGAATCCATGAATCTAGACGAAGGCTTGATTAGATCTCGACGGAGGAGAATACCAACAGAGAATATGAGATCGATTGTTGAAGGTGAAAAGTGAGGATAGTTAAGTCTTTTTACACATTAAAATGTGGTATTTTTGAAAATGTCATTTGATTAGTGGTATAGTTGAATTGTGGTACTAAGAAAAGTGTATTTATGAAATTTCCCCTTCAGATTTATATATAATATATTATTGTATTTATATATTTTACGAAATTCAAAATGTATAATGAATTTTAAAATATAATTTAAATGGATTATCCGAACCCGACCTGAACCCGCAAAGTTCTGAATATAATTCGAACTGAAATTTAGAAATATCTGAATAGGGTTGAAATCTTTGACCCCGAAAACCCAAAATCCAAACAGATCCGAAACGAACCCGAATGGATACCTGAACGCCCAGCCCTGGTCATAATTCGAACTAAAATTTAGAAATATATGAATGGAGCTGAAATCTATGATCCTGGAAACCCGAAACCCAAACAGATCCAAAACGAACTGGAATTGGATACCTGATTGCCCATCCCTAGTCACTATTATGTATCATATATATATATATATATATATATATATATATATATATATATATATATATATATATATATATATATATATCATATAATTAATTGTATTGGTCCATCATATAAATAATCATATAATTAACAGTATTTTATATGTACCATTTTATAAATAATCACATATATTATATTCTTAAAGTTTAATGTGAAATATAAAAATCATAATGTAAGTTGGTATATGAAATTAATCCTTTTGTTGTATTTTTCTTATATATATTGGAAACATTTTTAATAATGGTTATTTGAAAATATTTTAGTAAAAATAAAATTTTGAATATATGCATATTTTAAATCAATTTTTGATATAAATCAACTTTAAATTATTATTTTGATTTGAAATATGTATATGAAATTTAAATTTTATTTTATGATTATTGTAGACAAAACAATTTTTTAAGGTAATTAGATTAGTTCATTTTGTTTATTTTAAAACAGATATAATGGATTTCTAATTTTTATTAATAACATAAGCCATTACTTTTTCCTTCTTGACATACTATTTATCCATGTTTCAAAATTTAATTTTTTGCATTAGTTTTCTATGAATTATTATTAATTTTATGATATATTGTTTTTGAAAATTGAACTCTTGAAATTTTTATTTTGACTAAACTAAATAACGTAATAATACTGTTTTTAAAATTTTTTTTATATAATATATTATTTATATTTATATTTCAATTTTTGTTTTATTTTCATCATAAAAATTGTAAATAAAAAGAATTGTAAATATAGTGACATAATTGTAAATAAAAAGAAATATAAAAAGGTTGTTTAATTTATTGTAAAAACAATGGACAAATGTTTAAATAAAAGAAGTATTAAATATGTTATTATTGTTTCTAAACAATTGTCATTTATTATTAATTTATTAAAAGTACAATGGCTAAATATATAAATAAATAAAAGTACAAATCTCTACTATCCATGTTTCCAAACATATCTCATTTATGAGAAATTGCCACTAATATCATTTTCATGGTACCACTTTTCAATTATACACTAATCAACTATACCACCATATTTTTAATGATTCAAATTACTGTTGTACCCTTAAATAATTAAACCTCTCCTTCTCCCTCACCACATGTTTCTCTCGCCGGAGATATCTTCTCCGATCTGTGACTGTGAGATCAAAAAGTACGCCTCAAATTCAATTTAGAATTCGAATCTGCATCTTGTCACTCTCACGAGAATATCCACAGTGAGAGTGAGGCTCCTCCTTCGAGCATTTGATTTCACATCTTCGAGCAACTTCTTTTTTTCTTAAGAAATCGGAGACTGTGTTAAAGAGAGAGACCGGAGTAGTAATAGTGGGTTCTTTGCCGGAGAAATTGAGAATAGAGATGCGACAAGTGGGAGAGAAGGGAAGAGAAAGCAGCAGCTGCAGCTCAGATTTTCTGATTTCGGAAGCGACCAGACAAGAGGAGGAGCAAAGCCCTAGCAGTACGGAGGATTTCACGCATTCCCCGGTGTCGTCTCGTTGGTCGGTGAAGAATTTCGACGGAGATAAGAGGAAGATTCTCCCCGACTCTTTGGAACCATCGACAGTCTCAGGTTCGTCCACCAAGTGTTCGCTTTTATTCCTCACTGACACTTTCAGAATTAAAGTTCGCAGCTTTGACTAATGCAGAGATTGAGATGTTTTGTATTTTAATGCTGTTTCTTCTTCTTTTTGTTTTGACTAATGCAGAGATTGAGATAATGAAGGAAAGGTTTTCGAAGCTATTACTTGGAGAGGATATGTCTGGTTCTGGCAATGGTGTCTGCACTGCTTTAGCCATCTCTTACGCCATCACTAATTAGCTTAGATTATTTGTTTTCTGTTATTTCTCAGTCTCAAAACGAATCTAATTTAGTGTTTTGTAAATTGAATAGCTTTGCTGGGATATCTTAATAATGGCGAGAAGGCAAGCTGGTTCAATACGGCGTGTAGGAGATGGTGCAAGCTTCCTTTCGCTGGAGCTTCCCACTCCAAGTCTCGTCCTTCTCCTCTTTTTCTATTTACCTTGTTCTTCTGTTATATGCTTCCTTTCTTCCTTATTCCTCTTTATGGATCTTGTTTCAGTTTGTTAATAATCAAATTGTTCTTCATCTTTGTTGATTTCCAGGGGGCTTCCCTACTCATTTAGCACAATCACTACACCAGTGTTCTTCAGCCAACATCTGCAAAAAAGATTCCAATTAAACACATATATATTTTGTGAGCTATCACTTAGAAAAGAGAGGACCGGATACACTGAAGCAGAAAACCATGCTACAAAGAGTTTTGTATCATCAGACCTGATTAATAAAAGGCTCCATTCGTTGCAGAGGCTGATTTCCCTGAAGAAAAAGAGCCAGTTTCAGAGAAAGGGAATCTAGTGGTTCTTGCCAGGAAACATGAAAAGAGCATTGTATGATATGGATCCTTGCGAAACCAAACTCAATGGTTCAAGTTAACAGAAGTATTTGTGTCGAGTGTTTCTTATAATTGCTTTGTAAGAAAAAATCTTCAGTATTTGAAGAAACAGACGGTCCTGTTGACTGCTAACCAAAAATCAAAGCTTCTGTATTAGAGAGTCTACTAATCTGACCAGGAAGAAATAATCCAAAATTATGTACAGTCATAAAAAGAAAATAGATTGAAAATTATTGTAGAATTAGAAGACAAAGTCATCACCTTGCTTGAAAAAAAATGTTCTAGAGTTATGTAAGTCGTGACGAATATATATTAAATATTTATAAAGGTTTATAAATGATTTCTAAATCTTTAAAAATGATTTATAAACATTTATAAATTATTTGTAATCCTTACAAAGTCTTATAGATTGATTTTATAAACTCTTATAAATGAATTATACTTTAATAATTTATTTTGAAAGCCTTATAGACTGATTTTATAAACTCTTATAAAGTCTTATTAATTGTTTTATAAACCATTAAAAATATATAAGGGTTTATAAAATAATTTATTTAGAAAGCCTTATAGACTGATTTTATAAACTCTTATAAAGTATTATTAATTTTTTAAAAACCATTAAAAATATATAAGGGTTTATAAATCATTTATAGAAATATTAAATATTGATAAATGTTTATAAATGATTCCTAAATCTTTAAAAATGACTTATAAACATTTATAAATTATTTGTAATCCTTACAAAGCCTTATAGACTGATTTTATAAACTCTTATAAATGAATTATACTTTAATAATTTATTTAGAAAACCTTATAGACTGATTTTATAAACTCTTATAAAGTCTTATTAATTGTTTTATAAACCATTAAAAATATATAAGGGTTTATAAATCATTTATAGAAATATATATTAAATATTGATAAAGGTTTATAAATGATTTCTAAATCTTTAAAAATGATTTATAAACATTTATAAATTATTTGTAATCCTTACAAAGCCTTATAGACTGATTTTACAAACTCTTATAAATGAATTATACTTTAATAATTTATTTAGAAAGCCTTATAGACTGATTTTATAAACTATTATAAAGTCTTATTAATTGTTTTGTAAACCATTATAAATATACAAGGGTTTATAAATCATTTATAGAAATATATATTTAATATTGATAAAGGTTTATAAATGATTTCTAAATCTTTAAAATGATTTATAAACATTTATAAATTATTTGTAATCCTTACAAAGCCTTATAGACTGATTTTATAAACACTTATAAATGAATTATACTTTAATAATTTATTTAGAAAACCTTATAGACTGATTTTATAAACTATTATAAAGTCTTATTAATTGTTTTGTAAACCATTATAAATATATAAGGGTTTATAAATCATTTATAGAAATATATATTAAATATTGATAAAGGTTTATAAATGATTTCTAAATCTTTAAAATGATTTATAAACATTTATAAATTTTTTGTAATCCTTACAAAGCCTTATAGACTGATTTTATAAACTCTTATAAATGAATTATACTTTAATAATTGATTTAGAAAGCCTTATAGACTGATTTTATAAACTATTATGAAGTCTTATTAATTGTTTTGTAAACCATTATAAATAATCTTTTATTTCTTATAAATAATTTACAAACATTTATAATATAGACACTTATAATAGCTTTATGAATATTTACTTCTAAAGTTTTGTAAAGATTTATAAACTCTTATAAAAGATTTATAACCTCTTGAAAAAGATTTATTAATTTTTATTAATTGTGCTACGAAGAATATTAAACTCTTATAACACGAATCAAGAGGCTGTGATAATAGACACAAGAAATGGTGCAGCAGTAGTTTGATTACAGAAAACCTAACAAATTCTAGTTGTGGGAGTGCACTGATCAATGCTCTTCATACAAAAACTAAACCCAGAAGCACAACAGAGTTTGGAAACAAACTAACAAAGTCATTTCAACGCTGTGTTGTGGAAGTCTTGAAACGACTTCGTCAAGTTTTGAATTGAGATAAGAAGCTCCTGAGAAAATTCAATTTGGAAACTGCTTAAAATTATTATGTAATCAGCGTAAAGTAAGGTACTAGAGAAACTGCTTAATCACCTTGAAACCTGCTTCGAACAATTTGTCCTCTAACGAGCCGCTGAAGCTCTGTGGCTGCATGCTTGTAGCCATGAAACGACATAATGCAGTCAAATTCTCGGATAGCACTTTGAATGCAAATTGTTGTTTCTCTCTGAAGATAAAACTTCCTTCTCGCCAGCCAACCACGGCAATATCTCTGCAGTTAGTTGCAGAAAGTTAATAAAAGCAGGGGTAGAGTATACATGGCAGCAGCAAGTCAGAGACGTAGTTTTTAGCTTTATGTTCTATTATAGGATTTTAGATAATTTTCAAGCGAAAAAAGGTAAATGATACAGGAAGAAGAAATATCAAAGAGAATAAAAGAAGTGACAACTTGGGACACGCAGAGGTAACACAGAGCACGTAACTTAACCAAGAAATCAACTGAGAACTGAATAATGGATATTATATTTGCAAAACAGAGAAGACCTGACAATACTTACTTGAATAAGTACGGAAGACAACTTGTAATTGCAATACATTCTACATCTGATCCATCCACGAACATAAGATTTGGTGGTGGAAGAGATAACTTTGTCCTTTTAACTGGTGATGAGATCAATACAGATATCCAGAGAATAACAAACAGAGCTAATAACAAAAAACACAAGAGGCATATATACATAGCTCTGCTGTCTCATCTCGCTGTTCTCCACCACACGAGGAGGAACCGGCGACAAACCGGGATTCCGCACTTCGTTGACTCTTCGATATGATGAATCACGGATTTCACCGTCTCTGTCTCGAGTTCTACGACCATCTCTGGTTTCTCCATCGTCAGATCTCCCACGACGTGATACAATCACAGGAACACCGACGCCATTTTAGGATGAGAGATGTGAAGATTTTTTCGCTATTGAAATTATATGAGGGAGTGAAGAAAGACGAGGAGGATGTGAAACCACTGGATAGATCGAAGACGACGAAATCTCGACGGTTGGAAGTTTGACAGAGACGATGAAAAAAAATGAATGATGGATTGAAGATAATGTAAGGTTAATTTTGTCTTTTACACATTAATGAAATGTGTATTTGTGAAAATGTCCTTCTATTGGTGGTATTGTTGAATTGTGATACTACACAAAGTGTAGTTATGAAATTTCCCCCTCATTTATTCTATTATATTTGTTTCCAAACAATCCAATTGTGTATTTCAACTTTAATAATAGATATTTATTTCTACGACTTTTATCTTTTTAATACCTATAGATTCAAAGTTATAATCTTTTTAAGTCTCTTCACCATGCGTGTATGGCGCATGTTATCACCTAGTAGTACGATTATATTATTATAGGATGAAAGTTTATGTTAATTTTACACACAATGTTGTATTTAGTTCGTTATTCAAATATATTTTACGTAATTGAGTTTATATACTATTGTAAGAATATCTATCATAAAAGAATATATACCATTCAAAATAACTTCCCAAACATTATATAAACTAAATTATTATTATTTATTTCCTAACCGGTTCTCTATTTATCCAATATGTATACTATTAAAGCATGATCCTATTTTAAAAATTTAGGATTCTATCCCTGCATTTCAATATATTTACAAGTCTTTCCCTTTGACATTTAATTTAAATATTAAATATGATTTATTTAAACTAAAAATATAATATTCTCTATTGCTACGGTAATTAGTACTTTCCATATTTGTGAAGAATAATAATTTTTTATTTTTATGCAGAATATACTTTCCATTTAAATTGAATATCATTTTTCATCTGTAATATTATTTATAAATCGGATATAAATATATACATGCAAACTAAAAAATATTATTATTATTTCATTTTTACATAATAATGATATGCCAATTTTGAGTGTTCGATTTTTAAAAACTTATCTTAAAGTTAAGTTTTAGATCTATAAATAAATAAAAATACAAACTTATCATAGCTTATTAATAACCAAAAAAAAAGAAAATAATTTTTTCATATCAATAATAAAGTTTTCCATTACCATTGTTTCATTTTCTTCAAATGACATAATACAAATCTCATTAAAGTCTAAATAATTATTATTTTCAGTTTTATATAATATTAAAAAGTATGAATTATTTAATAAATATTTCAAAGATATTATTTTTTTTATTTTTAGCGGATCATCTCATATTGGATTTTAGGTTAAAATAGGATTTTTAGATTTTTACAAAGTTTTTTAAGATTATAATTAAAATTCTTTTATTAAATTGAACTGAATTATACACATATCACTGGATTTATTGGTTCAATCATAGGTCTGAGTTGGATATGAAAACATCGTTTGAAAATCATGTATTATAATAGAATAATTGTTTTGAAACACAAATAGAAAACTTTAAAATTAGTTATTTTCTAATCAAAAGAATAAATTTGATTAAATTTTATTAAAATAAAAATATATCTGCGCTTTTAAAGCGTATGTCAAAATCTAGTATACCACTAATTTTGAAGATTTCAATCTAATGCATTTTGAATTTCAAATTCAACACAGGGTATCTGAACGTAGATTTCCATAATATAACAATGGTATCCCCACGTACGGGTCATAGCTAACATTATAGCAATATAAATTGTAACAAATATTTGATATTAATAAAAAATATGTAATAGGGTTTATTTGCCATATAAAAAAAAGAGGTAATTAGATTTTTAATGAGAAGTTGGAGAGAGAAAGGAATAGAAATAAGGAGAGAGAGAATATTTTTGGTTAGATAGTGGGTTTTTTTATAGTTATAGGATGCAATTTCTCTATTTAATATCAGTAATAAAATAAAATAAAATAATAATGAATTGTAACAATAAATTTTAGTTTTTCCTATCACCATTTTCGTCATTTTCTATCAATGATATAATAAAAAAAATTAAAAATTTTAAGAATCCCAGATCAAAAAGCTAAATCAAATTTATGTACTATTAAAATAAAATTTGGATCATTTTTAGAAAATATCATCAAATTTTTATGGGTTTCTATCGAATCAACCAGGTTCACAAATTAACATTGTATTTTTGGAATTTTACCGAGTTTATATGTTTTTTAACATTGGAGTTTAATTAAATCCAAACCAGACTACATACAAACAAATAATTTATCGTAAAAACTGCAGGTCTAGACCTGATAAGAAAGCATTGTTAAAACTATAAAAATTCCTATAAATATATTATTAAATTACCCAAAAATTGATAATTGGTAATTCTTGTGCTTCACTGACTCAATAAATATAACTCTTTTAAAATGCATACAAATATAAAAATGGCATTATAACATAAAAGTATATATATATAAAATTTTAAATAAACTAATTAATCAATTGGATAATTTTAAACAAAATATCATTTGCCTCTTCGACATTACACATCTTTGTAACTTAATATTGTAAATAATATAAAAACACTAATTCATATCAAATATTTTTATTTAATAAAATATCCTTATTTTTTAAGCGCGGATCAAAAGCTAATACAATTTTAGTTGTCTTCAATGTTTCATTATGTAAATACTTATATTACTATTAATAAATACAGTTATATATTTTTGAAATAAATATCTCCAGTCTATAAAAAAATCAAATAGTAATAACATTATGTGTCATAAAAATATTGAGTAAAGTTATGCATGTTAACTAAAGATGTTAGAATGATTTACTATTAATGATAAACCAACATATATAAATAAAATATAATAAATTATTAGGAAAAGTGGAACAAGAAGGAACACTCTAGTTATCTTGTAATATTATTGTTTATAGTTGATCATAGATTTTGTTAATGAATTTCAACACTAGTAATTCAGTTAATTTTTAATATATTTTTTATATAACCACCTTTTAAAAATCAACTAGATTAGGATTATTTATCATATATACTCACAATTTATTTATCATATATATTCATAATTTAAACTTATATGAAAACTATATAATTTGATGCAAAATATTTTGGAAGTAAGAATAATGTTCTTTTTTCTGGCTTTATTCGAATTATTGTGATGTTTAAGATTTTATAAAAATTTTGGATTCTAAGAACATCTTCAATGGTATTTTTTTACATGAGTTTCTATGTAGAAAACTGAATAAGATATTTTTTTTGAAAAGATAAAAAGAATAAGATATTACACAGTAAAAGAGATAAAAGATAAAAACAATTGAAAGGAACACTTATTGACATTTACATGTTTAACAAATAACAACAACAAAAAAAAAGACAAAGCCCCTGTAAAGTTTTTAAAAAAACAAACCCGACAATCATACAAAGTAAAATATACATTCAGAAAATAAAATTCTTAATTTTGTTAAATGAAAAAAAGGTAGGTTGTTGACCAGATAAGTGTACAGATTTCTTTTGGCAATTTTTGAAAAATTCAGTGTTTTTTTTTTACCGATTTCCCGATTACAAAATATAAAATATTGAGGATGAATGAAAACAACGAACATGTAGAATTGTACAACACATCACGTGAGTACCTTGAGCAAATCAAGTGCACAAGCTTCCCACCATGATTCACGCAGGCCCAACCAGCCTTAATTATCATCATCACTCCACGTCTTATCGATTTAAGTTTATTATTAGCAACAAACAAATTGTTTTTGAAAAATAAATTCGATGAAAAAAAATATTAATAATCTAATAAGATTACTTTTTAAGTGGGATGAAACATTTGATCAAAGAAAAAAGTGGGATGAAACTTTAAATCTACTTATTTAATTTTGTTTCGATTAATTTTTCTGTCACCGGATAAAATAGCCATTCCCGTGAAAATTCAATTATTTAATGCACTTCAGAGTCCACAAAGGCCGTGTCAGAAGAAGCACAACCCCAGATTCGTGACGTGTCCGCCTCTTATATTTAGATAAACATAATTTATAGTATTATTTTATTTTGAAAGCAACATATATTATACGTCAATCAGTAATCTATAATATAAGAGCATGTCAATTGGGGTTTTTTATAGGGTTTATGGGTTCGGATTCATAGGGCCGGGCAGAGAAAAATAAATCAAAAATAGGCTAATTTCGGTGACCCGAGTCTTACGCATGATCCGTTCTTAGCCGGGTTCAAAACACGTGTTGGTAACCCATTGGCCCTGCATTTTCGAGTTTATGCGAAGCATTGACCGAGACCATTTATTTTTCTTTTCTTCTTCGATACCTAGGGTTTGTTTCTCTGAAAGGCGATTGAGAGGCGATTCTGGTGCGACGGCGATTTCCGAAGCTTTTGACCATCAAATCGACGACGAATGGTCTCCTCCACGAGCTCAGGTCAGTATCGAGTAGATTCTCCACAATTTTGAAGTGTTTTGGGTCTCGGGGATTCTCAATCGATTTAGGGTTTTCATATTAGGGTTCAAAATCGAATTGGGGCTTTCGATTAAGCGTCATGCGGGGTTGTATTTGCCGAGTTATGGTTGGTTTATCGGGGATTATAAATTGATTTGGGGATTTAGGGTTAGGGTTCGAAATTGATTTGGGGGTTTTACAGGTTACGGTTCTTAATCGATAGTGTGGGTTTCGTTTTATGGTTTTAAATCGTGTAGACGGGTTTATTGTTTCGTTTTCATCATATTGAGCTAATGAGTTTTGTGAATGATCTGTTTGTGCTAGAGATGGATCCCGCAGCAGAGAGAAGAGACATGAAGAGGAACATTGAGTACAACAACAGCTTGATGTATGTTGCTGATTCAGAGTACGGGATACCAACAAGGTGTTACTGTGGTGGGAGAATGATTGACGAGGTTCAGGCGAAGGAGGAGAAAGACACTCTTCCTGGGAAGCGGTTCTTCACATGCATAAACTACGAGGTAAACAACTCCTTCTATCTTTGTTTATATATTTTTTTGTGTTCTTTTCTTTATTGATTTTGATGAGTTTTCTTTTTTTTTTATGGGTTAACCAAGGCTGATGGGCTCCATTATCGTCAGCCTTGGGTTCATGGTGTCCAGGAGGAGATCGAGAAGCTGACTAACCGCCTGGAGAAAGCCGATAAAGTGATCAAGGAGGTGCCCATCTTCAATCAACAGATTGAGTCACTAGAGGTTAGTGATGCTGTTTTGATGTTGTTTCATTAGTTTAGTTAAAGATAACGTTTTGATGATGTTTGATGTTGTTGTTTACATGTACAGGAACAGATTAAAAGCCTCTCTTGCGAGGTGGATGCTCTCAGAGTGAAGGTCGCTGACCTGGAGATGGTCTGATTCGATTGAAAAGCAAAGGTAAATGTTTCTGTTTCTCTTTCTCTGCTTTGAATCATCTTTATGTTTTTTTAAATATGTTAACCGTATATAAACTGAACTACAAGTAGTTCAGTTTATAAATTAACTAAAACTACAACTTTAAAATACAACTAAAACTTTAAACTATAAGTACAAGTAGAACTAGTTCTTTTAAAAACGATAATAAATTGTATCTGTTTTGTGGTTGGTTGCTGTGATTTGATTGTTAGAGTTTAATGCATTTGCGATAGAGAGTTGTTGTCTAATGAATGTTTGGTTGTTAGAGTTTAATGTACTAGCCAAAACTAGTTTAAAAAGATAGCAAATCCACATCTAAAACACACACACATATCAAACCAAAAACCGAAACCAAAATGGAATATGTACCCCAAAACTCCCAAACCTCCCAAACTTCTCTTCAGAGAAGAAAGTGGTCAACCAAAGAAGACGTTGTGCTCATCAGCGCTTGGTTGAACACCAGCAAGGATGCCATCGTGAGTACTGACCAGAAGGCCGAAGCATTTTGGAAGCGAATTGTTGACTACGTCAACGCAAGCCCTCAGCTCAGTGGCGACGTTCCTAGAGAGTGGAGTCAGTGTAAGCAGAGGTGGGGAAGAATCAACGAGCAGGTGTGCAAGTTTGTGGACTGCTATGAAGCGGCTGTGAGGGAGCAAGCGAGTGGCCAAAACGAGAATGATGTCATGAAGGCTGCCCATGACATCTTCTTGAATGATCTTGGCATCAAGTTCACGCTTGAACATTGTTGGAGGGAACTTGGGTTCGATCAGAAATGGAAATCACTCGCTGTGCCCAAAGAAGGTCCCAAGGAGAAAAGGAAGGAAGCTGCGGAGGTGGTGGCTGAGGAGGAAGGTGCGGATGTTCGGCCTCCTGGTCTCAAGGCTTGCAAAGCAGCCAAACGCAAGAGGCAGGGTTATGATGAGATACATAGCATGCTTGCTGTGAAAAAGGAGATACAGCAACAGAAACTCCTAGAGCGTCTCCTTGCCAAAGACCCTACCCATCTAACTGCAAGCGAAATCACCCTCATGGACAAACTCATTTCTGATATGATTTGAGATGGGTTTGTACTTCTATCGATTGTTTGGTTGCTTGATGTTGTGTTCATTTGGTTGCTTGATGTTGTGTTCATTTGGTTTCATTTGGTTGCTTGATCTTGTGGTTCATTTGTACTTCATGTTGGTTGCTTGCTGTTGTGGGAATGAGTACATAATTTTGTTTTCTTTTGTCTTGCAGGTCACGGGCTGGAGTTCAAGTTGTATGGCAGGAAGGGAATGCACATGTTTATTAGCTTTATGGTTGTTGTGTTTCACGGGAAAGTGTAGTATTTTGTTTCTTTCTACATTTCATTTCAATTAACTTGTCTTGTTTGGTTTCTTTCTACTTTGTACTTGTTTGGTTGCTCACGGGTAGCAACCACATGTCTTGAACTTGTATCGGCTATGTACTGTCTTCACTCTGCAAACTCTATATATAAAGTAGGGTGTTTGTTTCATAAATTTGCTCACTCTTGTATCAGTCTCTTCTTTACTGCATCACTCTTGTATCAGTCTCTTCTTTACTCTATCACTCTTCTCTCGAAGTATCAAGAGAACTATCACTCTTCTCTCCAACAACACTATCAACAACACTCTTCTCTCTCTATCACTCTTCTCTCCAACAACACTATCAACAACACTCTTCTCTCTATCACTCTTCTCTCCAACAACACAATCAACAACACTCTTATCTCCAAGTATCAAGAGAACTATCAAGACAAGTATACTCTCCAATGCAAATCTCTATCACTCTTCTCTCTATCACTCTTCTCTCTATCTCTCTTTGTCAAAATTTTTTTTTAAAAACTAGTGAAGTTTTAATTTTTTTTCCAAAAAAGAATTGTTTCTTATTAAACTTGTGAATAATTTAATTTTTTTTTCAAAAAAAAGATATGTTTCTTATTAAACTAGTGAAGAAAATTTATTTTTTTCAAAAAAATTATGTTTCTTTTTAAACTAGTGAAGAATTTAATATTTTTTCGGAAAAAGAATTGTTTCTTATTAAACTTGTGAATAATTTTTTTTTAAAAAAAAAATCAAAACATATGTTTCTTATTAAACTATTGAAGATTTATATTTTTCATTTTGGTTTTGTATGAAGGAAGAAGTGTTCAAGTGATGTCTTTCTCATCAGATGATGCAGCAGATAAACTAATTGAAGATACGTTCGACCAACATGTTGATAATTTTATCGACCAACAAGTTGATAATTTCATCGACCAACAAATTAACAAGCCGAAGAGACGAGCTTATATCGAAAGACATAGGGAGCAAGGCCACCAAGACCTTTGGAACGACTATTTCAGTGAAAATCCTACATACCCACCAAAAATGTTTAGGCGGCGTTTTCGAATGACGAAGCCATTGTTCCTTTCCATTGTCGATCGCCTGAGTAATGAAGTTCTATACTTTCGTCAAAGACCAAATGCTCACGGAAGGTACGGCCTATCTGCACTTCAAAAGTGTACTGCGGCTATACGTATGCTAGCATATGGTCAATCGGGAGATACGTATGACGAATATCTCCGACTTGGTGAGAGTACCGCACTTTTATGTTTGGAGAAGTTCAACGAAGCAATAATACAATTGTTTGGAGATGAGTATCTACGAAAACCTACACCAGCTGATCTTCAACGATTACTCGATATCGGAGAGGTACGCGGATTTCCGGGAATGATAGGCAGCATCGACTGTATGCATTGGGAGTGGAAAAACTGCCCAAGGTCTTGGAGAGGACAGTACACACGAGGTCACGGAAAGCCGACCATTGTCTTAGAGACTGTTGCATCACAGGATCTTTTGATATGGCACGCATTTTTCGGTTTACCAGATACCCTAAAGATATTAATGTTCTCGATCGGTCCCAAGTTTTTTCTGACATTATACAAGGTCGAGCTCCTAAAGTTAATTTCACGGTCAACGGCCACAATTATCGTATGGCGTACTACCCTACAGACGGAATCTATCCGAAATGGTCAACACTTATCCAATCCATCCCACTACCTCAAGGTCTTAAAGCTGAGCTTTTTGCTGAAAAACAAGAATCCGCCAGAAAAGATGTCGAACGTGCTTTCAGAGTTTTGCAATCGAGGTTTGCAATAGTAAAAAATCCTGCTCTACTATGGGACAAGGAAAAGATTGGAAAGATTATGAGAACTTGTGTCATACTACACAATATGATAGTAGAGAACGAACGAAACACATATATTATATATGATACATCTGAGTTCGAGTCGGGAGAGTCAAGCAGGAGTTCACAGGTGGAAATCTCGCAACCTACGGACTTCCCTTCCAACTTCGTTAATAGGCATGGCATTCAAGCTCAAATTCGGGATCAACACAAACATGATCGTTTGAAAGCCGATTTAGTTGAAAATATATGGCAAAATTTTGGTAATTTAGATGAATAATCTTTGTATGTTTTTTAATTTCCATTGTATTAAATAAAAACTTTTTAAAAAGAATAAATTATTTTATTCTTATGAACCCCATTTTCGGGTTCACTAATGGAATAACAAAATTAATACGGGTTCGTCACTATTCCTGGATCCACCAAAAAACAATAAAAAATCCCTATGAACCTCCCCTTGGGGTTCACTCATGGGGATGCTCTAACGAGACAATTTTTCGCACTTAAAAGGACCCACGTCATCATATCGTAGATCCCATAATTTTAGTTTTTGGATTATTAGATTAATATTTTCAGTGATTTATCAAATAGGTTACTATAGTCTACTATACTTCAATTATCTCATCTGATTGGATCTGCAGAATTATGTGATAGATGGGAGAGATGATCAAGAAAGATAATAGTCTTGGCAACACCTCTTACACGTTTTTGATCAGAGGGACTTTAGATGAAAGAAAGTCGAGAAAGGCATGTAGATACTTAGAGGAGATGCTTGACAAGTTTGCTCAAGATTTTCGCAGAGTTGGACAACTGGATGTTTGAGGAATTGGCACAGAGAACTAAGTTCACTGGTAAGTTTGACATTCCAGTCATATTTACAAAGAGCTTCGGAGTACTAAGCCAAAAAGATATGCCTTTATACATAATGTATTTCTTATGCATATTAGTATAAAATCTCGAAAATAACATGTTACAATTTAGGTTTTCTTTATCTTTTAAATTATTAATAAAGCGTTAACGCTTAATTCATTCCATTCGAACATGTTTAGAAAGAAACACAAAAAACTTTACCATTAATATATTGTTAAACAAGTTTAATTTTATCAAAATAATGGAAAGTGGTACGTATGCATTCTCATAAGATCACATTTTCTGAAAAAGATTTTAAAAGACTGGATATTACTTGTCCGTATCGATATTTTAAAATAATGTATCTTTAATTTTTTCTTCTCACAACTTAAGTTAAAAAATAATAAAAACATTCAAGAAAATCCTCAATTAATAATTAACATTTACTTACAGTCAATATTTTGGAAAATAAAATTGAACATAAACAACAAAATATAACCTAATAAATTTGCTAGAATTAACCATTAACCCCAAAACAATTGAATGATCTACATTGCATATGTAAAACTATTGTATCTAATAAACTATTTACAATTTAATCAGTTTCTTTTTCAGTGAGTAAATAGATACGACATCTTAATCAAAATCCATATATTATTGACATCTTTAAATATATATATTAGCACATACAAGAAAACGGATGATAATACATGTTAAATCCATTTTAAAACTTCGAAATGTACCCATTTAAAACATACCGCTAACGAATTAAAAGTTTTAGACGGAAATAACATGAAAAAATATGACAAATTTTTTTGAAATAAATAATCTCCAACTACGTCTGGACGACGAACATCTTTTCATAAAATGATTTTGAAATGATTTTAAAACCACGTTTGTGATCTTTTTCTCCAAAACTATTTTATTGATTAAATGATAGTCGAGGTAAAATAAATAAATTAAAAACAAAAGTTAATATACAAATTTACCGCAACTATTTACTTCCACCACAAATCAGCAACAAATTCCAAATACTCACATTCGAAAGATCACTTATAGCGCACCATCTCTGCTCCATTTACATAAAAAAACAATTCGTTCAACATTTACGTGCTTACGCGAGGTCTAAACACCTAGCATTAAAAGTTAAAAACTTAGAACTTACATACAGCGTGCTGTGTGGTTCAACTTTTAAAATGTTTTTTTTTTCCACAATCAATAAGAGATGGGAGAAATTTACCCTTTTATTGATTGAACCACAAACCACATGTAAAAACATCAGTCAGTTGATCAACTATATATTGTTTAATTTCTATTTACAATATAAATGTACACGACTTTAACCAAACCCGGTCAATTAAGTACTTTTTTTGTCACAAGTCAATTAAGTATTCTTTATGAACTTGAAAAATGACTAAAACATCAAATGAAAAAAGCTTTTTTTTTTAAGTCAAAAAAAAAATTACCAACTATATCAAAATACGTAGCAACCAGTATAATCACTTATTGATTTATAAACTAATCTACTTAAATTTTTAATACACTCGCTCAAATATATGTTCTCCAATATACTTTTATAAACTTCAAATGGTTGGTCGAAGAAGTAAGTTTGATTGGAAGTACTAGTTGGATACTAAATTCACGGATTCGACAAAATCCAAATCTAGATATGGGTACCTTAACTTTCTTGGATATCCGGATCAGTCTCAACCTTAACTAAGACCTCCAAACTTCTTTAAATTTCAATGTACGCAATATTCTGTCCAGTTTATAAGTGTGAATAAAGGCTTCTCTAATCTTATAGCCAACCAGTAAAAAAAATTGCACGAAGAAATAATGTTCTTTATTTTTGTTTAAAACATGATCTAATCTTTGGTAAAAAGTTTTTAAAACGAATAAGTATGTGGAAACTTTCACAGGCACATCATATCCAAAAAATGTAAAAGTTGATCAATGGTATCCAAAAAAGTGTAATTTTTTTTTTCCTGTAATGATACTGAGCATGTTTTAGTTGTGTTCTAGCGTCCTTTGCGAGTTTGTGGTCCTTAGACAAATAATTGTTCGGATGACAGAACAACAAGGAATTAGGCCCATCGATTATTTTTATCAGTTTACCAAATATCAGTAGTCTTAATCTATTCTACTAAAAGTAGATCATGACCAGTTGATATTGATATATATGTACTCTAAATTATAAAAATATCTGCATCTAAAATATAACTGCATGATATTAAATATAACTAATTATAATTGCATCTAAAAACGTATGTAACCACCTTGCTTTATTAAGAAAACGTAACCACCTTTTACAGCCATTTAAAATAAACAAAAAAAATCAAACTCATATTTGGTACATAAATATACTAAATTTAAATTTATAATCTACAAAGTATATATTTGGAAGTAAATTTAAAATTACTAAACTATTTAAGTTGATAGAAAGTATTATTTATAAAAATATATAATTAGACCAGTTATATTCAATATGAGACCTCACCTCCCATCTATACATAATGTTCTTCGCTTAATTGTTATTCCAGTGAAGAAGACAATTAGTTTAACAAGTTTTAAATAGGTTATTCGATTAAAAAATATTTATTTAATGTGATTTTAATTAAAATTAGCGAAAAATATTAACCTATATATAACGGAGTATATTAAAATAATATTTACTTAAACATTTTTTTTAAAAAAAAATTCGATTTTCGGTGAAGGTTAGATTTGCTATTGATTTTTCAGATATAATCCTTTAAGAACTGTTGAACTATATAGGTCATATCTAACAGAATATAAGATTTTGATTTTTGAATCGACTTCGAATCGGATTTTGGGATACAAAATATTCTTAACTTATTATGTTAGGTAACTATTAAAAGAATATAATAGATTGCAATCTTTAGAAATAAAGTTTAAAAATAATTTCTTATATGTATAATACAAATGTATAGTTATACAATTTAATATATTTAATATAGTAACTAATAGTAACCAAAAATTATATTAAATTAATATTAAATACAAATATGATTATAAAAAATAACACAAATATAAAAATTAAATTGAAAAAAGACAAAACAAGAAATATACATGTCATTTCAGAATCTAATATTTATATAAAAAAATATCATCGCACACAAGAGTAATTATAGCTGATTTAATATATTTATATGAGAAAAGGCAAAAACTGAACTTTTTTTTGACTGGAATCAACTTTTGCCATTAAACTGACATGTTAGTATGTTCTTCCCATTGGTTTCGAACTAGGATTATAACACTATCAATGTCTGCCTTAACCCAATTAATCTAACACGTGCAATGGCTAAACTAATAATATCCCTTTATATAAAAAACTTTTTTTTTCTTAATTTTCAGTTTAAAATATAAAGTAAATAAAATAGTCTATTTTATATATATATATATATATATATATGTAATATATTTATCGTCAGTGGGTTAGTTTTTCTTGCATTTAAAATTTCTTACAGGTCGAAGGTCGAAGTTCAAAAAGATATTTTAGTAGTGGAGAAGAAAATAATGAATGTCCGAAAATGAAACCTGCCGACAGCATGAGGCTTTGCTGTTGCAGTGCTAGATGGACATGTGTAGAATACCTACCATATGTCAGTATCAAAACCATTTTCTCAATCTCATCTCAGCCATCCAATTTAGATCTAACAGCCGTAAATTAAATCATTTGCCAAATAGTAGTTGCTATAAACTTTATGATTTTCATATTTTTCCTAAAACAATCAAATGTGACAACTAATGTTAATCATCCGTCTAACACAACATACGAAGAAGTTAATCACCCCATTCATAATCAATTCGAAAACTATTACTCACCTCGTAATGGTTGGCTGCACGACAATAAAACTTTACTTTTCATATCCTCCAGAAATAACATTTAGATCTAGATCTCTCGATACCCCTCCTCCCAAAACTGTAAAGCAAATATAAGCAAATGTTTTAAAGTTTGTTTGTTTCTAGATTTTGAAAGCGTGGATTATTTAGAATTATAAAAAAAAATTTGATATGAAATAACATTTTGTGATTGTTGTACTGTATATTACTATGTTACAAAATTGTATTATATCAAAGAAATTTTTAAAATTATATCAATACAATTGTATTTAAAGAATTTATTTGATATAATACAATTTTATAACATAGTAATATACAGTACAACAATCACAAAATATTATTTCATATCAAATTTTTTCTTATAATCCAAATAATCCGCGCTTTCATAATACGAATTAGTTACGTGGAAGTTTTTTCTTCACTTTACCGCTTTACTTTTTAATTAAAATCAGATCTAGTTTTGTTTTCGGTCCGGACAGCGCGTACCGGCAACCGGAGGGCCGTCCTTCTCTCATTCTTTCATGTTTTGTATTTGCTTCTCTATTGTCCCTCTCACTCTCTCTGCCTTGCTTGATTCTCTGAGCTTCGTGGCTCCATGGTTCCAATCTCCACGGCAGGGGGCTTCGTTTCCATAGTAGTTCAGTAAATGGAGGTTTGGCGCGGGATGAACGATGGTTCAGTTGGTGAGTTCGGCTTTTAGGGATTCACTAGAGGTACTTTTTTCTTCTCGCAGGGGTGATCGCGAGTGGAGGGGGCAATTGGCTCATCTGTTCCGACGTTCGGTCTGGCTAAATCAGTTTATGGGTGTGTGAGGAGGAGTACTTTCTGTTTTGTCCTTGGCGTCTCAGAGAAACGAGTTCTTACCTCCATCGCCTTGACCGCTCTGGAGATATCGATTTTCTTAGAGGCGGGTTTGAATCCCTTGCTGTCAGCGTGGTGTTGGTGCTTATGGCTTTGGCTCGTGGAGTGTTACCTAGTCGCGGTATCGAAAGCAGTCGTCTATGGCTCCTTCGAACCACTCTGTCACCTTCCATTCATCCTTTCTCCTCTTCCGGCTTGTATTATTTTTATTTGTTTGGAGTTTTATCGACTTGCTTTTCTCGGGCTGTGCTCTGTGCTGCGTGTTAACTGGTTCCGTTCCACCGGTTCAGCTTCTGATATTGAGGCTCACCTCTCTTCAGTTCTTGTAGAAGGCGTCTGACGAGGAATGCAAGCTCTTCTTGGTCGGAGGGTCTCATACTCTTCAGTGGATCATGCAACTTGACGATACATCCCAGTACCGTGTGCTCATGCCCATGGTAGTGTTGCTAAGTTTTAGTCTTGCAGGTTTTGGAGCATTCAGGTTCACTAGCGGCCACCATCCCGTTCCCGACTTCTTGCACGTTTGGTTCCAGGCAAGCGTTCCTTGTGTCCGTTTGGTGGAGTCTATAGGTACTATAGGTGGCTGTGCAGCGGGGGTTGGAGCAATTTTCATAGGTGTATATTCTAATCCCTTCATTTACAGCTCCTGAGCGTTTACCGGCAAAGGTGATTATAGTTACTCCAAAGATTACAAGGATATTCCTGGAATCTGAAGTAATGAGGAGAATCTTATATAATCGTGGTTATATCAAAGGTAGAGAACGATATTCGGTGTCCTAAGAACTTTGAAATCAAATTAGTGGATCGTGCCGGGTTTAGTGGGTGGGCGAAACTAGCTTTGATATTGAATGTTTTTGGAATATTTTGTTCAAATCAGCCTTGTAATCACTTTTTGGATTCCCGTATTACGTGTGGATTAATGAAATTTCCGTTTCAAAACAAATTGAATAACTTATGAATTATTTTATTTGAGATTTTGCATATACAATTTTATGTAACTCTCTCTTAGACATGGCATTTTACGTGGACCCAAAAGACGGAACTGCTATTAACTTACAAGTACATGTTCGAGTTTTATACGTGTCTAGGAAAAAGTACCTATTTGATTTTTTTGGATCTATAATTCTCTGTCGAGTCTAGATCCTATCCGATACCCGATCGAATATCCAAAATACCCAAATATCTTGTGTTTATTAGGTATATTTAAGAGATGGGATCAGTTATATAATAGAGGGAGCAGATGCAAGCTTGATATTTTGAATATGCTTTTGATACTACGGATAATTTTTAATTTTCAGGTTTGAATTTTTGGTTATAGTTTAGGTTTAAGACCTGAAATTCCATGTAAATTTCATTTTTTTTAAATTGGGTATTCAGATAAACTTTTAGGTTTTTTTGGTTCTTCTGGTTAGATCTTTAAGTAAAGTTTTAGTTTTTTTTTGGATATTTTGCGTATTCGATTGCGTTTTCGGATATGCTTTTGGGTCAAGTACTTTTCTAGCTTTCAAGTATTTTTTGGATTTTTAGGTATTTTAAGTCTTAAATATTTGAACCCATTACGTACCTACCCAAAAGGTATTTGAATATAGATAGAAAGGAACCAGTTTAAACACAAACTAAAAAATTTCAAATACCTAATTAGTTATAAATGTTTAGGATTTTAAGGACTTAAAATCAAAATGAATTGATCCTTACCCAACCCGAAGATTCGATGTCCATGCTTATCGTATTTCTCATTATATTTTGAGTATATTTTATAATAGTTACATTTGTTAAGTTGCTGAGACTTGAATTTTATTGGAAGATTCTTGGCTAATTTTATATTATAGATTTATAAAGGTTTTTAATAGTTTTTAAAATTATAGTAACTAATATTTTTATCATAAATACTTTAGTTTTAAATTTAACTTTAGTTTTAATTACTTTTCGTACATATTCCCCAAAACTGTTAGATTAATGATTTTACTATTATGATTTTGTTTTCACATTATACTATAGGACAACATGATTCTTTTACCATAAACAATTTTTTAACTGGAAATTAGTATAAATATCATCCCTTTATAATACTATATATACTGATATTAGTGAATATATTGGAATTATTTTATCCACTGTTATGAAAAATATATATCCTAACTATAATAATCTTTTGAAAAGAAACATTTCTAAAAGCTAAAGAAAGTTTAGTGCAATTTTTTTCTGGTATTCTTTCTTTTTTAGTTTACCTCAGCCAACATGGTAGGATAACCGTAGTAGCATAATAATTCTATTTACATATCATATCAAAAGAAAAGAATAAATAATAATATAGTGGTAAAAAGTATATATAATTATGTTGTCTAATACACTATGTGCATCGTTATAGTGCTTCTTTCTTTAAACTCTAAGAAATAATGTAATATCATAAGTACATATGCTATAATAAAAATCGATTGAGATTCGGTTAATTATTGTTTGATTGTAGTGTTTTTTTTAAAATTTATTAAGAATAACAATTAGCATAACTAATGTAATGTTTATTTTATAAATAGGAGTAGATATTTTGATTGACTGAGAAAAATATTAAATAAATATATTATTAATTAATGTGTCTAACAACATTTTTTAGAATGATCCTTTTTAAATAGTATAAATAAATGTATCAAATAAAATGAATGCTATTTAAAAATATTATGGGAGTGAAACTAAAAATAAAGTTTAGAAATTAGATTAACCAATGTTTTATCATAAAATGCTATTTAAAAAATCATTAAATTTTTGGATAATTTTTTTAAATGTTCTTTTTAGATGTCTGCCATTTTCAACAATTCTTAAATTCTGTTTTTTTTATTATTAGGAGCACTTAAAAACAACTAAAACTACTTTTATACTTTAACTTTACGCCTAGACCTCTCTCTCGTTTTTTACAGATAGGCGGTCAAAACCCTAGCTCCGACGTAGATTCGGCGGCGTCGGAGTCTCTCCCCCTTACCGTTAATCTTGTGTTCTGTTTGCTTCCATTTCCACGCTCAACCTAAACCGATATGTGCGAAGTTTTGGGCTGTTGTCTCTTCTTAGAAACCTATTTGTGTCGACGGAGTTAGTCCAACTTCTATTGAGTGACAAAAAGGTTCAGAAAAGAACGGCGGGGGAGTTGACTTTTAGGATTGACGGTGGTGACAGATCCAGTTTTATCTTTTTCAGATCTACGACTTTACCTTTACGATGGCGGCGCATGATGCATTGAGACACCTCCTCAAAACCAAATCTACCTCCCCAGTGGTGATCAGAAGGTTAAAGGAATTGTGTAAGAGGTGGCGAACATAGGGTTTGTCTTTTCGGTTCTCGGAAGGATGACGTGTAGAAAGGAGCTTCGACAATGGAGGAGTCAACCGGAGAAGAAGCCGTTGCAGTTCAAGCACGGTGGAGACTTTCTTCCCAGCGCCGGTGACCATGGTGATACCGGTGGCTGGTCTCCACACGTTTGCTAGCTGCGATTTGGAGTGATGCGTTCCATTTAGCTGACGTCAAGGTCCGCGTTTCAGTTCGGACGTTCTCGTTTAGTTTCAGGATTAGAAGCGGGATACTGATAGCCGGAAAGTTTGATGCTTGATCGGGATGCATAAGTGGTCTTGAATCTGTTGGGACATTTACTGAATGCAAATCATTTAGGGGCTCAATAGTTGGTTTAAAATGACTCCTGGTTTAGTATCATGGCCTTCTCGTGAGTTACTATGTTTGTTTTGGAATCTAATTTTAGAGTTTAAAAGCCGTTTCAGCTAGTGTCGTGAGATGAACTCGGTTTATTGTGGTGAAAGTTACCGGTACGATTTTATCAGGTAGTGTAGGATCCAATTCAATGATTCCAGGTGTTACTAGTTTACGTCGTTTGTACGTCAGGTTGAAAACTTATTTGGTTGTAATCCCGTGTTCACGAATTGAGTAATAAAGTTGATGTTAAGTTAAAAAAAAACCTAAAACTATGTTAATTTTCTTCATAATTTTACAGCTATTCATTCAGTTATGTTGGGTCCTTTGTAAGAAATGTTAAAAACATTCTTAAAACATTTGTGCTAGTTTTCGAATTTTGGTAACGATATGTTAACATTATTAATATCTTACCATTTAAATGGACAGGATACTTGATATCCTAATTTCAGATTAGATGGCTCAGGAAATTTTTTGTAGTTTCCTAATTGTTTATTAGTTTTCAAAAGTGCCAATTGTAGATGATTGATTGGCAGTTTTTATTTGCACCAAGAAGTGAAATGTTGTATTCATTACAATTTTCTCCGACTTGCATGATCGCGTAAAACACGTCATTTAGGTGGCCAAGATGGGGGCCGGTCTACGTCAATCCAAACAAGTTGTTCACTCTTTGTTTGTTTGGTATAGCGTTTTGTTAGAAGGCAACCAAAACATTTGTTTTCAACTCAAGCACAATTTGCAATTTAGTGAAAGACTTTCGAAAACGGAGAAGAATAAATTAACAGAGGTTTATACGTTATAATATACTGAATATGTTTTTATATTAAAATATTTGCAGATAAACAATTTACGTCTTCTAGTATGCTATTGTTAGTTATTTGACTGTGTATGTACGAGTTTAATCACATAATCGGGATGTAAAATTCGTTCTTCAATTCTTTTTTTAAAAAAAAAGAAATTCGTTCTTCAATTTACACTGAAAATGCTAATTCAAAACCTAAATAAACAAACGTTAAGTAATAAGGAAAATAAACTATCTTGCGTGGCGATTTCATTTGAGATAATTATTTTTTCACGGGATGCTTTGCTTTGAAAAGAAAAAAGTGTATCAAATATGGAAAAGTGAAGAACAAATGTGTAGAAATGGTGGCCCATTTCTATCTTTCTCCATCAGAAATTCCAAAAAGATAACATATTTATTCATCTATTTCTCTCTTTTTCAGCATATCTTTCGATTAAAATTTAGATTAGGTTTCCATTACAAATAATATCATGTTTGTTGCATTCCAAACGCTTTTTATATTACCAGCGGTGGGGTGTAATCCTTTGTGCTAGTGTGTGAAAAATGCATTTCCTAACCCTTTTTTTTTGTTTATTCATTATACGCCACACAAATGCGCTCAACTGCATCTAATTCCGGTTGACAAGCATTTTCCAGCTCATTTGTTTTTTGTGTCCATATATTCTTTGTCATTTTTTTCTGATGTAGTATATTTTAAAGATATTTTCTAGAGATGAACTTTTTCAATTGATTCGAACTGAACACTTTGACCACTTACACAACTTTATCTAATGTTTGAGGTAATTTTTATTCAATGTTTTTCTTGCTAAGATTAAATAAACGGAAAATTGGAAAAATACACTTAAACAAGATACATATTAATTTGAAAACTACACCGATTGTCCAATTTCAATATTTCTTAATTATTTATCATCATATTTTAGCCTCTATTTCGAAACTTTTTTTTCTCTTATCTCATTCAGAGGTTTGTTAATCATGAATCAGATTTCAGTTTCTACTTCTGCTTCTATTTTACTTTGAATGGTTTTTCTTTTTTTTATAAGAAAATCATACTACATATAACTAAAGTTTTTGGAAAGTAGAAGGTTAATAAAGAATCATGGAAATTTATGGTGAACTAGATTTTGATCTGCCCTTCAAAGGGCGAATATATTTTTCGTTTTACATTTTTAGAAAAGAATGAATTTATATTTTTACTTTTAATCATATTTGTGTTTTTGTTTGTAACTAAATGATTAGTAATATATTTTAATAACTAACTGCATTAAAACAGTTAAACTAATCTTATATCAATAGATATGTTCCTAATTTAATAGAATAGATATATTGGAATATCAAATCAATTTTTTAAAAATGATTTAAACCCGCGATTGAATCGATAAACCTAGTGACCCAAAATAAATCTAGTTTTGGGTTTTGTAAAAAGTATCAATATTTAAAAATCCAATAAATCCCGCAAAAGTCACTAAACTGGAATTCAGTTACCGGTTGAACTACTGGTTGAACCATTAGATAACATTTTCTTTTTAGTTATTAATTATGTTTTCAAAATATGTTTTGTATACTTAAAGTCGAAATTTGTTGCCATGTTAATACTATTAAATTAGGAACATGAATGAAAAATATAAATATAATTACAAATAAAAATAAAAAATATAAATGTAAATATAAAAAATAAATTTCTAAAAAAATATAAAAAACAAAAAAATATATCCGCTTTTCATAAGAGAGGGTCAAGAATCTAGTAGATAAACTTTTGAAATATGAGTTTGGAAGGTGGTTACTTATAATATATATATAAAATTCGAAACTGTTTAGAATAATATACTTAGTCCCTAGAATATGTTTGTTTGTTACGTACATACTTTGATTTTGGAATTAGACATAGGCTATATTATTAGGTAAGAAAGAAGAGTAAGGAAAAAACAAAATATATTGTCCAACACTTTTCTGTGTTAAAAAAAAAAATAGTGTCTAACACTTTTGATGATGCGATATTAATAGTCCTTAGAAATAGGATGGTAGTGGGTGGTTATCAAAATCGAAAGTTGACTTTATTTTAAGTTATATTATAGGTTATGCAACTATTTTTTAGATGTCATTGTATTTTAAATTGGACCGAACTAATATCAATTGGACATGTTCCAAAATTAATAGTATTGATAAAAAAAATGAGGTATAGAACGTCTCGAACTGTGCTTATGTCGACTTTTGCTAGTCACACCCAAAACGTCCACACGGTGACTATTTCACCAGATGCTTCTTTCTGCGCGAGTAGAAGCGAAGACGGTTGTGGTCTTTCTGTGTGATTTGGCTGAGTGGAGGCAACTACTGTTTGGAAACATGTGTGTGTTTTTTTTGTCTCTGAATTTCCGAAAGAGAATTCAAAGCAAAACATGATAATTCCATAAGAGAAAAGAGAAAAGAAAGGTGCTCCAGCTATTGGCAGAATGGACTCTGTTTATCAAAAAAGTCTGGTGATGAACAAATTAATAAGTTCTGGAGAGATGAATTAGGCCTTGGTATTTTACCTAGACCCGAAGATCCGAACAAGAACCAATCCAAAAATACAGGTTCGGATCCTGGCCCATGCTAAAGTATCTGACGAATATTTTTATTTTGTCTGGATCTTATCCGAGACCCGATCGGATACCCGAAATACCTGCAAATTATTGTATACATTAGGTGATAGAACCAAAATCAAGCATCATCCTTTTTGGTTCATGGACACGGTCCATGATGGTGATCATATCGACCATCTTGATCCAACCGGGATTTTTCCATCAGATCGTGACACTACTTTGGAGCTGGATGAGCTGAGTGAGATAAGTGACACTACTATGGAGCTGGATGAGCTAAGTGACACTGAAAAAGGAGCTGGTTTTGATGCACCCTTGGATAGCACACCGGGCAACACATACATGCATGGTTTGGTCATGGGAAACAGTAATGGTATATGTTCATTGTTTGACTCATATCTTCCAAACCACGAGGATTCTACGCATGAAATCACTTGGAGAATGTGCTCAACTCAATTATGGAGCTCCTCGACGAAGAATCAGATCAAACAGAGTTCAGATATGGAAGTTATGCAATTTACAAATCAGGTGATCTTCAGTTCTTGCGAATTCGGGCTGTGTGGATCGTCCGGCGTGCATCCCGATCATTCCCACCATGGACCAGCACGACCAGAATGAACCTGGACAGTGTCTTAAGATTCACTTTGACCAGTCTGCCTCAATTTCACCAACCTTGACTAGTCTTCATCAAATTCCACAAATTTGACTCATTAATAATTTTCTAGTCAATGTTGTCTTTTTCTATGCATTATTTTCCACAAATTCTTTATGTTTCTCTTTGACTACAAGTAGTATAAATATGTAGTCTCATCTATGAATAAAATCAGATCATTTTTTGAAGTTTATTTTTGTTTCTTCTCTGAGTGAGAAAGAGTTCTTTAGCTAGTTCATCGGTGTGAACCGGATTGTTGATTTGGTGGTCAGCCAATCATCTTTGTGTGTTATTTGGTGGTTAGCCAACGCACTACATCCGTTCTTTGGTGGTTAGCCTTAGATCGTGGGTATATCAAGAGTCATTCCACACCTCTTGACGATCCTATCAATCCATCCCAGTTCCAGAAGTGTTTCGCCTTCTCGGTTCATATCAAACACCGGCCAAAGCCATCCTTCCCGATTTTGGGTCTATCATTAGGTATATTAGGGTGATTAGGTATATTTTTGATATTCGGCTGTTTTTAGAGCATCTTCAACCATTCCCTATTTTTACTTATATAATAGCATTTAGAGGTAAAATCACTCAAACACACCTCTATTTCTACTTCTAAAATAGAGATTGTTATTTTCTCCTCTATTTATAGAGAGAAATAAATAGCATTCCTCTATACTTTACTCTATATTTGGAGATATCTATTTTAGAGAAATACATTGGAGCAAAATACATCTCTATTATAGAGTTCTTCTATTTTAGAGGTAAAAATAGGAGAATACGTTGGAGATGGTCTTAAAGTTTCGGGTTTGGATTTTCGGATATAATTTTAGGTTTCGGATAAAATTTTAGATTTTAGAAAATATAATTTGGCTATCCGGATAAAATTTTGGGTATTCTTTGGATTTTGGGGTTTGATTGGATAACTTTTCTAATTTTTTAAGGTTTTTGCGGTTCTTCCGGTATTTGAGAGTTTTCAGATATTTTTGTGTTTTTGGATCTAATTTAGGTATTTTAGGTTCTTTTTGATTCTAAATATTCGAACCGACCCGGATCCCAAATATAGCTAAAAATTATGGATATTTTACAGGTATTAAAATTATACACATGAACCAACTCGGACCCGACAAGATCTGACCCGGAACCAATCCAGAAAATCATAGGTATATGGATCTAAATTTTCAGGACCCGAAAAATCCAGATCCAAAATCCAATTCGAACTCTATCAAAAAACCCGGATGTCCAGGCTTAAGATGAATGTTCTATACATTTAAAGAATCGGATTCCGTTAAAGTTCAACATAAGTGTCGTTTATGCTATTTGATGGACTTTTAATTGCATGAGTTGGTTTTCTTTTTTTCTTAGCCTTATTTATTTTTTTCGCTGTAATATGTTTGTAGAATGGTACCATGAAGATGCATAGATATACGCGTATACGCAGGAAACTTTCCCAAACATCCTTGTTCAAACATGATGTTGCTTCTTCCACAAGACACTGTTTATTTCCTCACAATTCAAATTAATAACAGCAACAGAAACAACTACAACATGTTACTTTCGTATGTTGCTACAGAAATTGCCTCTCTTTTGTCCTTTCTGTTCTTGAACAAGTGATGATTTTTTTTCCATGATTATAGTTTTGATATAACTCTACAGTCGGTTATAATATCCTTGCTTTTGTAAAATTTTAAATGCTAAAATAACATATTTATCTCAACACACAAATTTATCTTAAACATAAATAGTTACAATAATATTATTTTTATTGATTTCGAATTTTTTTTCCAGTTAATGAAATCTAATACGGATAAAAATGTCAATTCACATTTAGGAAACTGTGATTTTCAAAGGGCAATAATGTTAATACACATTTAGGAAACTGTAATTTTAAAAAATATAAAAAGATGGTGTAATTTTCAAATTTTAAATAATTAATAGAGTAATTTAAACCACTTCTAATATACTTTGTAAAACTTTAAATGCTAAAGTAACATATTTATCCCCTAATTTGGCCAAAGCTGCTAGTTCTCTTAGACCACTTCTAATATACTTTGTTATTTTTTCTAAAACAGAGTAATTCTATAATAGAAATAAATTGTATTTCATGTATTTTTCTAAACTGTTAATCTCTAATAAATATAGAGTAAAATATAGAAAAACTATTTTTCTTTACAAATAGAAAAATAGCAATTTCAATATTTAGAATAAAAACAAAGATGTGCTGGAGTATTTTTGATTTTTTTAATTATACTCTGTGTGTTTCATATTGCATGATGTTCTAACTTAACATACATATATTAAGAAAAATAATATCAAAATTTTCGTTAAATATAATTTAAAATTAATTTACTTAACTATAAATAGACATAATAGAAAATACAATTGGTTACATGGATAGAGTTAAAATTATTTAGAGTTATTCATATATCATATATTTTAAATATCAAAACTTCTCCAAAATATTATTTTTTAAACGGAGAGAATAAAATAAAGAAAAATATATAGGTGGGTTAGAAATACTCTTACATACGATTCAATCTTCTCTATTAAAAGAAAAGTATCATTTTATCTACTATAAAATAGTCACATTAGGTCCATATATCCAGTTATATTTTTTATATTATTTACATTAGTTTATTTAATGTATAACATTTCTAAATAGTTATAATGATATTAATAACAAATATATTTTAATTGTAAATTTGAATAAATTTAGTAATAACAAAATCTGTTTAGGAAAAGTCTAACGAAATATTTTTAAAAAATTAAATAGTTTTAATTAATGTACTACTTAGTTTTTTAATTAGTTGGATAATATTATTATAAATTAATTTTACTTAAATTTTTATTATAAACAAAATATAGTAAAATTATATGTTAATTTTATAAATTTATAACCATAGTCTATATTATATTAAAATAGAAGTAATAAATGAATTAGATATAAAATTATATTAAAAGGTAAAATAATATATTTTAAAAAATAATTTCATTTAAATAAATAAATAAAAATCATTCTACGTTTAAAGTGACTGAAATATCATTCACCTTTTAAAATGATTAAAATTCGTAAATTATGCAATAATTTTTACAAAAAAATAAATTTGTTAACATATATTAAATTTTTATATTTATAACTATATATTATCTATTTTTAAATGACAGTGATATATTATCTAAAATGATTATATACAGAATATAGTATAATTTTTTATTTTTATAAAATGAAAGATTACCTACATGGATGTGCGAATCAAAATCTAGTTATATTTAAAAGGAAATGTAGAAACATTACGGTTTTATAGAAAAGTTCATAACTAATTTTTAGTGGAAAATATAACATATACGATATAGCATATGAGTTTTTAGTTTGCCTTGTAACTAACTTTTAGACTCTAAATAGTACACGAATGAACCTTCTCTCTATATTCAATAATTCAAATGAGGTTTAAATAATAACTTCATATCCAGGTATGTGTAATTAATTTAATACTAGGTTGTCACCCGCAAATTTGCTGTACAAATAATTTTAAAATTTAATATAATATAATATTTTATGTTTTTGACCTACAATGATATGTTTTAATATTTTAGAATGTGAATTTTGGTAGATAAAATTTTTCATATACATATTTTATTTATTAATATTTTTAAAATTAAAAATATGATTTATGTAGTATTTGATTAGATTTTTTACATCTTTTACAAAAGAAATATTTCATTAAAATATTTTATAACCTAATCATTAGAACATATATATAGTTTAATTGGTTTGTAGATAAAACTATTTGTCCATAAAAATTATTAAAATCCAAACCATGAACTCATGTGATAAATAGACCGACACTTGTTACAACTAAAGTAAGAAACACTGAATTATTAAAAAACATAATTATATATGTGAATTCTACTAATTTAATAAAATTTAAGAAAATAAAAACTTTCATAACTTTAGGAATATACTTTTATTCATAATATCCTTTGGATTGTGTTATGAATGGTTTAATTTTGTGGTTATTTAATTTTACTTTTAGATAAAATCATAATGATTTTTTTGTTTTAGAGATTTTTGAAAAAGGTTTTTGAAAATGATTAACTTGGAAAGAAAATAATATTTTGAAATTGATTCTGATTTGATAAATTTTTTATAACCTCTTGTAAAGGAAACTTTTTTGGCGGCTATACAATTATAATAATTTATAAAATATTTACAAATTTTATGAATTATTTTCAGAAATTTTAAAATCCTTATAAATAGTTTCATAAATCCTAATAAATGGTTTTATAACTGAAGAAAATAATTTTTTATCTATGATAGATAATTTGTAAACTTAAAAATGATTTAAGAATTTTATAAAATATTTTTAAATACTTCTCAGTCACTATTAGTTTTCAATAATTTACAAACCAGTTAACCTTCATAAGTATTTATAAACTCCTAAAATGATGGGAAATTCTTTCTTATAAATGGTTTTATAAACCCTTATAAATTTTTTATAGATCTTTATATATTGATTTGTAAACTCTTATTAATGATGCAATAATCATTATTGATGATTTAAAACCTTAAACTGATTACCAAATAGTTATATAATTATAAACCATTATATATCTTTTATAAACCATTAAAAATAAATCAATATAAATGACTTTTATTTTTTTATAAAATCCTTCGATATATTAATTATCGCAGATGATTTTAAACTAATGTAAATAATTTATAAACTCGTTATATGATGCATTAATAGTTACTATAATATGTTTTTATTAAATTATATGTTATATATATGTATATTATGACTTACATAGGAAAATAAAATTATTTACGACGGTTTATAATAGAAAAATAAAGCTAGTATACTAGTTTTATTAACTACTTTTTGACAAACATATTTCATATACTTTATAAATAGACTATCAATGAAGAAAAAATAAATGACGAAGTATTATATAGTATTTCTATAATTTGTACCATTAGATACTATAAATTATTATGCATAAGATTATATAAATTGTTTGGCAGCTAACATTAATTTGTTCAAAGATTGCCTTTTTAAATTTGATTAAAATTAATAAAAACTAAAAATCATCTGACAATGATGTTATAAAGATTTGTTTCAAACTGCATGCATAAATGATACGTCACCAAAAATCAGTAAATGACTTATCAATTAATATATAGGAGAATATATAGGATAATTTACAAACCAATTATCCTTCATAAATATTTTATGAACTCCTATAAATGATGGGAAATTCTTCCTTATAAATGGTTTATAAATATTTATAACATTTTTATAGATCTTTATATATTTATTTGTAAACTCTTATTAATGATACAATAATCATTATTGATGATTAATACCTTAAACTGATTACCAAATAGTTATATAATTATAAACCATTATATATCTTATATAAACCATTAAAATGAATCAATATAAATGACTTTTTTTTTACAAAATCCTCCGGTATATTAATTATCACAGATGATTTTAAACTAATGTAAATAATTTATAAACTCGTTTATGATGCATTAATATTTATTATAATTTTTTATTAAAATTATATGTTATATATATATATAATATATGTATATTATGATATATATATAGGAAATAAAGTAATCTACGACTGTTTATAATAGAAAAATAAAGCTAGTATATTAGTTTTATTAACTACTTTTTGAAAGCATATTTCATA
Source organism: Raphanus sativus (assembly GCF_000801105.2). Classification (NCBI taxonomy): domain Eukaryota; kingdom Viridiplantae; phylum Streptophyta; class Magnoliopsida; order Brassicales; family Brassicaceae; genus Raphanus; species Raphanus sativus. Next base: position 13,912,669 of record NC_079514.1, on the reverse strand, counting down.
TAATTTATAAATATACTATTAGTGAAGAAAAAAATAAATGATTAAGTTTTATATAGAATTTCTATAATTTCTACATTAGATACTATAAAAGATTATGCATAAGATTATTTAAATTATTTTGCAACTAACATTAATTGGTTCTAAGATGCCTTTTTAAATTTGATTAAAATAAATAAAAATTAAAAATCATTGACTAATAAAATTATAAAGATTTGTTTCAAACTGCATGCATGAATAACACGTCACAAAAAATTAGTAAAATGATTTCTTAATTAATATATAAGATGATTGTAGACGCTTCAAATACAGATCATTTGGTTTTCCATAATCTACTTATGGCTACAATCCAGATTATCACGTTTTAGCACATCAGTAAATTGTTTCACATTTATTTGTAAATATTTTACACTGTAAGTTTTTACATTTTCCCTCGCCTAATTTACGTTTGATTTATTACCATGTTTGTAGTTTCACTTTTGGATAATTTTGAGAAATTCTTGGGTTCATTTCCTAGGGTAAACCTATAGGTTCACCATCCAATAAAATTTTGTTATTTCATATTCAGTATCTTTTAAAAAATAAAACAAAATATTATCAAGTTATATTATATTTTTAAAACTAAACGATAAAAATAAATAAAAATAATAGTAGTTGCAAACAAAAACAATTTTTAAAAAAATAAACCGTAAGCAAAACACTAAGTCTTAAACTTTTTGATAAACCCTAAACCCTTGAATAAATCTTAAATCATAAGGTTTAGGGTTTATCCAAAGGTATAAGTTTTATCCAAGGGTTTATAGTTTACCTAAATGTTTAGTATTTAAGGTTTACTTGTTAAAATATTTTTAAAAAAAATCCAGGTATTTATGATTTATCTAAGGGTTTAGGTTTTACAAGAAATTTAGGGTTTAGTTTTTTCTGATGGTATTTAAAAAAAATTCTTGCAACTACTTTGTTTATTTTATTTATTTTGAAAATATAATATAAATTGATAATATTTTATTTACTTTTTTAAAAAAATACTATGAAAAAATGAAATTGTATTAATTGGTGAACTCACTTTAGAGAATGAAACCAAAAATTACTCGTAATTTTTGACCGAAAAACTGACTAATATTATATACAGATAAAGTATTTGCAAAGAAGATATGATTATTAGTATCGACTAAACTATTACTAATGGTTAGCCATTCAACTATTTTTATTGAAAAAAAACTATTTTTATTGTTTGTGTTAGAGAAATATAGAAGATTTGAGAATATGTAAAACAAAAGGAAAACATGTTCAAATTTAAAGTAATGTATTCATTCATTTGCTTTTATCATATCTATACTATTAAAAGAAAAATATTTTGAAAAAAATCTATTTACAAAAGGTTGTTGCACCTATTCATTAAAATATTTTGGTCTTACCCAAATTTTCTCTAACTATACCATATCTATCGAGATAATTTGCTAATGTGTTGTTTAATTAATTTTCTAGCGTAACATGCGAAATATTTGGTTTCCTTAAATACACGTCCTCATTTATTTTAGATTAAAGATGTGGAGTATACAAAATATTACAAGTTTAATTATTTGATAAATTAAATATGCTACATATTACGCTGAATATGGTCGTAAACAATACCGATTAAGCAAAATATTGATTTATATCACTATTACTATGTACCATATCACATCACGTAAGATGTACATAGATTAACATATAATATAGTGAAATGAATTTTTCGTGCAATCTCAATCATGAACATTGATCTTAAGTTGAAGCTTGTGTGATAAAATTTTTTAACACGTCAACATTTTACTATGAATATGCCTAAACCAAATTATTTTTATGTGCTTTATGTTGTATATGCATCTAGGGCTGGACAAAAAATCCGAAACCGAAGAACCGAAGCGACTCCGATCCGAAAAAGTAGCATCGAACCCGAACCGAAATTAATTAAATATCTCAATGGGTTTAAAATTTTGGTATTTAGAGAACCGAAACCGAACCCGATCCGAACCGAAGTATTTTGGGTACCCGAATATATCCGAAATAGATTTATATATCTAATTATTTTAATCATTTTTAGATTTAGTGTATACTAAAAACATCCAAAATATATAAGATATTTTTAAATTGTCCAAAATACTTGAAAATATATACAAATAATTAAAAGTAAACGTCTAAATAGCTAAAGTATGTTCAAAACATCAAAAATATTTAACATATCTATTGATTCTTTATCCAAATATTCAAATTGAACCAATTTATATGTTATCTTTAGGTATTTTGACATATGTTATTCAAATCTATATGTATTATATTGTTTTGTTTATAGATTTTGAAAAATTTGAAGCATAAAATGAATTTTTAAAATTTTAAAATAATTTAAATGGGTTATTCGAATCCGAACCGAACCCAAACCGAAATTTAGAAATACCGAATGGGGCTGAAATCTTTGAACCCAAAAATCCGAAACGCGAATAGACCCGAACCGAACCCGAGCGGGTACCCGAACGCCCACCCCTATATGCATCATTATGTATTAATTTAAACATGTTTGTCAATCATTAATACATGATTTCTTTTACTAAATGAATATATGCTTTCATCAAAAACCAATGCGGAAAATTTTCATTAATATGTTTATATGACTTATTCTAAAATTGCAAATGTATATAAAATAACTAGAAATCCTATTATATATTTGTTCTAATATTCTAATTCAATAAAAACATGTACCTTAACACTTTGCAAAAAAAAACACGTACCTTAACAAATTTATAATAACCATTTTAAATCTGTCAAATTAGAATACATTAAAAATAATGTAAAAATATTTAATTCTAAAATCATCTGATAAAATAGCTTCTTAAATATAAAAATATACTTTTTATTTTTAAATTGCATACAACAAACTGTTTCAAACCTTTAGAATATGAATATACACCTCAAAATATATTGTAATTTTTTTGTTATTTCTAATTTTTTTATTAAACGATTTCTTGAATATAAAAAACAATTTGATGCAGTTTATTTTTCAAAATTTTATATTTTCAAAATTCTATTTTAATATAATATTGTAAATATAAAAACGCAAGGAAAAAATATTGTTATTTTGTTAAATTATAATTTTGTCAAAATATATTCTTGCAATTTAATAAAACGGGTTAAATAGTTTATTCAGTTTTATATATTATTATAAAGTATATCTGAATTTTAATCAAATTTTTAAAAACATTATAAGTTTTTATGGGTCTTTGCTAAGTCAACCATGTCACGGGTTAATGAAGAGTTTTTTTGGATTTTTTAAAACTTTTAATATATAAACATGTTTTCATTAAATCTAAATTTTGTGGAAACATACCAGCCGGTAAAACTTCTAATAAAATGCTACATGAAGAAAATAAGCTAGTCCAAATTATATATGGGTACAAGGTTCATTGGTTCAACCGCGGATTCGGGTCGAATATAAAAAAATGCTTATATTTTAATTCGTCTGTAAACCATATATGCACTCCACTAATAAGAGTTAAATAATTTGTAAAAATAAAATACTTTATTCGCATCATATAAGTGTATATGCACTATTAGTCCCATTATTTAGTTATGCTTCGCGTATTTTGGTTTTTGGTGTTTTAGTTCTAGAAATTTAAGAACCTTTCAGACACTTACAAATTTTGGTTTGTTTTCAGTTAGGTTGTTTCAGTTTTGGTTTGGTTCAATACAAAGTTGGGAACCAGCTAATATGGAGAAAAATTGGTGCAATTCAGTTCCAATTCGATTATGGTTTTTGGATAATTACGTATTTATAAATAGAATAAATGATAAGTTGGAGTTTTAGTTTAAATATCGGATAATTTGGTTTGTTCGGGTGCAAATATCGGATAATTTTGATAATTTTGATATTTTGGATAAACATTATTATTACTGTAATTCGGTTTATAAATAATATTTTTAGTATATTTTGTTATTTAGAAATTAAATATAATTAATATCTGTAACTGTAAGTATATCATTTGTATTTTAAAATTTCAGGTACCCATTTGATTTTAGGTTCGATTTGTATTTTGTTCCAGACACATATGGTTCGTTTGGTTATTTATGAAATTTAGTTTAATTTTGGTTTAGTTGCTTTCAGTTTGGTATGGTTCGATACACATTACCGGATAAATATGCCCAAACTATATATTATCTACAAAAAGATTGATTTCAAATTAGTTTAATTAGTTTATTTGATTTTGAAAACAAATCCGTGCTTTTCAAGTGCGGATCAAAATCTAGTAGTAATCTATATTTTATCCCCAACTTTTGACTTTTCTATTAACTTTTATGTTAATTAAAGACGAAAATAAAAAACGAAATGGCACGTCAAATGGCTGGTTGTGATTACATCTTGCAACGAAACCTCCCTTTCCTCTTCTGCCAAATTTCAGTCCAATTGTACCTGTCTGCTTACAACTAACTACAAGGTCCCATACAATTATGCATAAAGAAATATCTTTTATTACTATATATACATATTAAGCTGATATTACAATAGTTGAATGACTTCTAACTTAAAGCTAACTAATGGTAAATAGATTGGATACAACTTTTTACATTACTTAGTATTTCCTAAATTTTCGATATATAATATTTTATCTCTAATATTATTCTTCGAGATGATAACTTTTATCGGTTAAAAATCTTAGAATTTTAAAATATTTATACTTGATCAAAAAATCAGTACAGCAGATATATTCAGTCAGATATATTCAGTTAGGAGGGTTAAGTATGACAGCTATATCTGATCGAAATGGTTATATTAAATATGAGTTTGGGACTTTTAGGATTTAGGCTCTAGTACTTTTAGGATAAAGTAGAATTTATTAAAAGTTTTCAATTTAAAACCAAATGGTAATAATTAAATTAGCCATAATTTTTTATATATTACTTAAAATTTCTATAACATTCTAGTTTTTGGTATATGAAAAGGTTTAAAAAATTAATTTGGTTACTTATATATTTAAAGTGCACATATATTTTTATTCATACATCCGAAACAATATTGCTTTAGTTGGAGTAGTAAAAAGATAGACGACCTACCAGAAAGTCATCTGTGGTACCGTGTGATTGAAGGCAAAATATGATAAAATATCGTGTGATGATTGCATGGTCAGCAAATAAGACTTTTGAGCCTCAGAAAATATACGCACCCATCACACGAAACATGCTGAGTGAACCGGTATGGGAGACCCATTAGCGGTGAACGGTCGAGATGGTACAAGTGGTATCAGAGCCTACCCAGACGAGTATAGAGTCATGTGTGGACTCACACTAACATGATAATTAACGATTTTGGAACGCAACGAAGACGTTGTATTTTGAGATATGTTGAATTGTAACATCTCATATTTTGGTATATGTAGAAGGGCTAAAAAAAATTTATATGACTACCAATATCACCAAAGTGCGTGTTCTTACATTTTTGGTCACACATCCTTTTACAATTCCATAATTAGGTGTGCTTTATTTAGAGTAGTGAAGGATTGGTGGCCTAACTGAAGTCATTCGCTATATCATGTGAGAGAGATCAAATAACGGAAAAAAATATGTGTGATTGCTTGTCAGTAAACAAGACTTTCGAACTTCAAAAAAATTAATGGACCGTCTATCGCTTGGATTGAGGATTACGAAACAAGTGAGCGGGCGTGGAAATGCCCATTAGAGATGGACAATGAGAACATTACAAGTGGTATCAAAATTGAAACCAGAGTGTGGAGTCATGTGTGTACTCACACTAACATGGATAACGATCTTGAGGCATAACGAGAAAATTGTGTTCTTTGAAGGGGGTGAATTGCAACATCATAGATTGTGGTATATGTGGAAGGGCTAAAAATAATTGATTTGATTCCTTGGGTTACCAAAGTGAACTTAACTTATTTGTCACACATATGTTTAGAACTCCAAGATAAAGCGTGCCTTAAGTGGAATAGTGGAAAAATGGGTGACCTACTATGAAGTTATTTGTTGTACCATGTGAGTGAAGTTAAAGCATAGTGAAATATTTAGTGATCGCATGAGTAGTAAACAAAAATTTTGAGCCTTTAAAAATTAACGTACCATCTGTCGCACAGAATAGGGTCCACAAACAAGTGAGGGAATATTGAAGGTCCAGTAGTCGTGGAGCGGTTAGGACATTAAGCTCTCTTAAGTTTCCGACGTGGGATATTTTATCATCTATAATAATAAAGTTGATAAGAAACTCTCCACAATGAGCCACATCAGCGAACCCTCTTCCTTATTCTGACACGTGTCAAGTTTTACTCCTGCATTATCTCTTCGTTCGGTATATGATAAACGTCGTGGGCTTGAAAATGTCTTGGGCTTATTGAATCTAATAAACTCAGGGAGTCTTTTGTTAGGTTTCTTCTTGTCGTCGCAAATCCCAAATCGTAACCCCCGTCGTATCGTCTTACATCAGATGTTTTCCCTCCCTTGGTAATTTGATCTTCTAACTCTGAAGTTCCTTTCTTTAAAACTCAGATGTTTCCTCTTCTTACCAAGATGATTGTTTTGGTATTCTTCAGGATCTCACACAGCAGCATCGAGCGCAAGAGTTGATGGCAAGAGATCTGCACAATAACGAATGGAAGTTCAAACATATTTTTTGAGGTTATCTTTCAGTTTCCTATTGGTGTATGGCTCAACACTTTCAACCACTTGCTGAGGAAAGGGGCCATCTAGGAGTCAAGCGAATTATTGATGTCAAGTCAGAAGAAGTAACAGCCACTTCAAATTCACCACATTTGCATCTCCATTCGGTTGAACGACCTGACCAAATTATAGGATTCCACGGAGACGACTACCATGATTCGTACTGAGAAGTTCAGGTTCCGGAGATATGAATAGATCATGGGTTTAGCCAATACAAACATAGATCTGCTAGGTATTTGTTCGTAATGTTGCCTTATAAGTTATAAATTACCTACCTTTATTCTGATATAATATTTTTGGTCATGTTTATTGCATCAAGACCACCTTTAACGCTGAAAATCAAACCATCCAGCGTATAATGCTTACAATACAAGTTGGTCGGTGCGTACCCTTACCTACAGTTTCTTTGTTGTTGTATGTCGTTTGTTTCTTAATAACCCGTACACAAATATGCAGTGGGACAATGATATGTGTTAGTGTCTTTGATAAGATTGCAAATAATCTCCACCAGAAGTTAGAGCTTGCGGGATTGGAGCCTAAAGTCATGGTTGCCACCAACATTAAACCAAAAGTGGCTGGAGGTCAGTATAACTATTTATTTTAAACAATCTCATGGTCCTCATCAAACCATTTAATATTTTTTTGCTTCATGTGTGAATTCAGGGTGCCTTTTTCTCAATGCAATCTTGGTACACAATTTTATTTTGATAAGGAATGCCTATCCACCGAGAGTATGCTAGCAGCGTAAGATATTTGAAACTCAAACTGTTGTTAAATCGATCATTAAATCTGGTGCTAAAAAAACTGTTCGTAGGCAGCCTGGATCTCAGGCTGCTAGCACCTCCACTTCTACCAAGTACGGAAGTGTGAAGAAAAACGAAATTGTTACTTTTACTGAATTTAACACTTACATTCTTGACTCTCCATTACAGGTTGGTCCACTCCGTTTATAGTATATAGCTATTTGATTGGTTTGTAAAGACTTCAAACTCCTAACTAGCATCCACGTGTTGCCCCTGTAGAAAATTTGGTTTTAAGTTCAGACTCAATTATAAGTTCAGTACAATTTGAAATGTATTTTCTTAGTAAAATTTGATGGTACAGTCAATGTTCTTGCTTTAGCCGATAATGTTTGTGTATAAAATATTTAACCGACAACCGGGAGAAATAATGAGAAAATTTAAATAATTCATATACATAAATTAGAAACTCTAAAAATTAGTACTGGACAATAAATAAAATTAATAAATTATATGGGTCTAGAATTGGACATATGTAAAACTTAATAATATTCAATAAAATAACAAGAATAATTTTTACAAAATTTTATATAAATATAGTTTCATTAAAATCAAAAATTAATAACTAATATATATATATAGGGTGAATTTGCTCAGTAGCCAAATTTTCAATGGAAATTAGGAAAATAACGTTGATTTTGACGTTATTAACTAAGTAGCTTTTGTCTCATATTTTATCCGGTTATGTCCTTTGCATTAGCAAGGTTCCGGTAGAAGAATGCATAACATCATTACTTGGTTTATAGATAGGAGTGAAACACCATTATTTTCACCTCCCATAATACATACACGTTGCACTTTTATTTTCCACATACATATACATTATATGCGGTAGAATGAATGATTAAATTTGTTTAGTGCAATCACAGATAAATATATGATATGAATTCAATCCATCTGAGACCATAATATTCAAATGGAAGAAAAAAACACAATTTAAATGGAAACAGATGCAAGCGGAGCAGACAAACAATTGATACTATCTCAAGTGGAATAGTATAATTAAATAATTACTATTTTATGTCAAATCGAAAGGAGATTGGAAATATCGTACTATGTCTACCTACAAAGCAATTGAAAGCAATGGTATTCCACATTAAAAAAAAACACAAATGGAGAGCACTTGACACCAAACACTAAACCCAAATTTGGAAAATATAAACCCTAATCCATTGGCAACCCAAATCTTCGGGAAATTAAACCAACCTGTCAGAATATGGGAGACATGTATTTACATTACTCACGAGAAGTGTTATATTCTATATTCACGGTACTATTTTAAATGTTATTATAGGTAGAGTACATCCATGATTCAGTTACATGATATACAAAGTTGATGGGGATGGGTAAGAGAACACGACACCAAACACTAAACCCAAATTAAAGAAATATTAAATCCTAATCCAACGGCATTGTTAACTTACAAGAAGCGTTTTATTAGGTATAAATCGTACTATTTTAAATGATATGGTAGGTAAAATACAACCACGATTGAATTACTTGAAATACAAAGCTAATGGAGATATACAAGAGAAAACTTGACACTGGAACAATCAATCCACGTTCAAAACTTGTCTCAAATAATCTACATGGAAAGCCTAAATTGTCCATGCCAGATCCTGCACAATGAATGTAAGTGTAACACGGTTAGGACAGAGTAAGCTAGTTTATTATATATATAAAGAGTTGAATATAATTTCCAGGTTAGAAAGGGTGCTAAAGAATGGTACGGCATACATGACAAAGGAATTTAACACATCTAAGCGAAAGAGTCAAGTAACCGTATGGATCTCAGATAGAATAGCATTAGAAACAAACAAAGTCGACCATTCCATTTCACATTGAATAGAAAAGGGAGATATCGGGATATGCACAAACGAAAACAAAGTGTAATGCAATGCAATTCTAGATAAGAAATTTAATGCTGTATTATGTAGTAAATAGCAAGTGAGACTATACTCAGTGGAATAGTTCATTTGGATACAAATACTATTTCATTTCAAATGGAATCAAGATTAAATACAAGGATGAATTCAAAAGTTAAAGAAAATAATATCAAACGTTTGAATTTATTCCATTCCAAATCAAATGGAATATAAACGTCTATATTTTATTCTACTCTAAGCTAAATAGAATATAGCTAATGGAGATCATGTCATTTCCAGACTGTAAAACTCGTATGTAACGCAGATGCTATTCCATATCGAAATAATATTACTAAACTATTTACAATGTATATCAGATAAGAACACTAATAAAATTTTAAAAAGACTACGAACATAGAACTGAGATAAACACGACACGTAACTACAAACATCACACCATTTAGAAATGATTCACAAAAAATAAGGGAAATTACAGTTGTTGATTTGCTATGCGTGATTGCAAGATGCTACGCCTGCGAGTTGTAAACTTCTGCTAAAACTCACCGATTATCCTGCTACTTCCGACGGCGCATTCGCTGGCCGAAGATGTGACGATTTACCAATTTCAACGAAATACGAGGTTTCTGGGTGGGATGGAACTGCAATATAGGCTGGAATCTGGATGTTGATTTTGCGATTCAACAAATCTCTGCATGGAATATTTCACCTTCTCGAAAAGTTAAGAGGAAAAAAAAGAAATGTGTGACTTTCTGATGACCACGCTTAACTTTTACTTTCTTGAATAATTATTTTTTTTAATAAAAAAACTAAAAAACTGCAGGTTGAGCCGGTTGTTTTGAAGGATAGAAGAGTAATATTATATAAAATACACTATGTATCGATGTATTCTAGGGAATTTAGCTACTCACCTAAATATGGTTTTTTTGTAGCTATATCACCTAATTTCTTTTTTTTAAAACTTTTATATAAAAATAAACAAAGCTTTTTTAATAAAATGAATTTCATACTTTATTTTGATGTTTTCATTGAATTACAGATTAAAAACATTTATATTCTCCTACCAAAAACTCACATCCCACCAAAGTAATAGCGATTTTGGCTATCAGTTTGTTAATTGCCGGCGTATATACAGTAGTAATCGATAACATGTGCAATGCTGTTTGACCTAACGTTCTGTTTCTATTTTTGCTATTTTTATTTAGTGTCCCAGAAGTCATACCACTGCTGCCTCTTCCATTCCAATCTCTGTCACGGTCGTCACCATTTTTGTTGTAGGCCACTGCTTTTCTAGCAGATCTTGAGACTTTTTTAGCGTTGGTCGTTTCTCTCAACATTTGATGAAGATATTGTGTAGTCAAGTGTCTTCTCTTATCATGTTCTCAAACTACTATAATATAGATTTTTTTAATGTAACGATAATTTCTTTTGCCGATGTGTCTAGAATATTTAGAGAAAGATAAAGAGGACATAACTAGGAGAAAAATTTGTATTTACTATATCTTTTCTTTTAAAAAATAAATCAGACCACGCCAAAATTACAAATAATACAATTGCCTTGCAATCAAAAACTGTCGTAAATGATTCCAAAATTTCATCTCAAATCAACTTGCCACTTTCTATAACCAATAGAGTAATACGTGCATAAGTCAGAACCATCGGCTAACTACTTCTAAAATAAAACATCAAACTTTACCACCATTTCAGCACCACAAAATCCGAATACTCACTGCCAATATCAACAATAACAACATCATTTTTCAAAAAAAAAAAAAAACAATAACAACATCAAACACTTACCAATTGAAAAATTTGTTTTCATGGCGTAGCGGCCATAAGACATCTACACTCAGAGAACAGATCATTACTGTTTCTATTGTTTTAAGTTCCTGCTTTTTTTTCTGAGATTCCTTCAAAGTTAATAGGGAAAATTGCCAAAACGGAACAAAAATTCAGCATGGTTGTCCCTATAGTATAAAACTATCATTTAGTTGTTCTTTTAGTATAATTTCTTTCATAATCCCAAAACTAACCCTTGATTAATCTAATTAAACACATTAAATTAATATAATTTTAAAAAATAATAATTAAAACGTTTAAAAGGGAAAATAAAAATAAAAACTTTTATTTTTTTTTAATAAAAATAAATTTTGTAAAACTTAATAAAAATAAAAAAAAATAATTTACAAATTTTTTTAAATAAAAAACGTTAAATCAACCTAATAAAAAACAGTTAACAAATTTTTATTTTTTATAAAAAGTTTAAAATGTTTGTAAACTTTTTAATTTTATCAAAAATTTTAATGAAAAAAATAAATGTAATTATAAATTTTGTTTAAACTTGTTATTAAAAACTTTTTGTAAAGTTTTATTTTATTTTTATAAAATTTACAAATTTTATATAGTTTGTTTAAAGTTTTTATTAAACACATTAAACTAAAAGAATTAAAAAAAAAATTAAAAACGTTTTAAAAAGGGAAATAAAATAACTTTTAAAATTTTATTTAATAAAAATAAACTTTGTAAAAATAAAAATAATTTACAAATTTTTTTAATAAAAACGTTAAATAAACTTCTTAAAACATTTTACAAAGTTTTATTTTTATAAAAAGTTTAAAACTTTAAATAAAATTGTAATTAAATAAAAAATTTATAATTTATAAAATAAAAATAAAACTTTAAAAAAAAATTAATAAAAACTTTAAACTAACTTTATAAAAAGAAACATTTTACAAAGTTTTATTTTTTATAAAAAGTTTAAAACGTTTGTAATCATTTTAATTTTATCAAACTTTTTAATAAAAATATAAATTTTAAAAAAGTTTTTAATAAAAATAAAATTTGTAAACTTTATAAAGTAAAAATATTTTTTTACAAAAAAAATGCACCTAATTTCAAAACACCACATGTTGTATAGATATGTATCATAGTGAACAAGAGTTTGTGAAAAAAAACAAAAGAAAAACTATGGAAAAACCATAGATTAATGAATAAGACAAGGGAAAATCATTTTTTAAAAAAATTTGACAAGCAAAATCGAAAATAACACGTTTTAGGAAGTTAGAATATTTTTAGAAGATTTTTAGAATATTTCCATAACTGAAATTTTCATTAATTTCGCAAAAATCAGGTAATCTTATCCGTAGAAGGCGCATTCTAAAAGTTTAGAACATTGACAAAAATCGAGAACACGCATTCTACTTTTAGTAGACGGAAGAGTACATTTTAGAAAACACATTCCGCGAAATTTAGAATACTTAATAAAAGTAGAAGATGCTTCCGGACGAAAAGTAGATAGCTTTAGGATTAGTAGAATGCGCATTCCACTTTTTTAGAAAATTAGTAAATAGTAGAATGTACGTTCTAAAAATAGTAGATGAACATGTTTATTTTAGAAAACGCTTTCTACTATACCATTTTCCGTAGAAGGCACATTCTACCTTTAGTAGAACGTATTTTCAAATTCTTATTTATCAACTTTTTGAAAACAAAAAAAATATCAGCATGTGTATATTGGTGTTTTATTAATTGTTTGTATTTTTAATATTTTTTTTAATTCACAAAAGTATTTATTTCATTAGTTTTCAGAAATACAAAGGGTAAAAAGGAGAAAAATTGGACAAAAAATGATTTATACCAAAAGGACAACACCCTTGTTTTTTTGTTCTCTATTAGCAATTTTCCCAAGTTAATAAGTGGTGCATCTTCTCTTCTGTAGAAGCTAGCAATTCAACTATATTATCTATTTTATGCTTCAATGAGTTTAGACTCTATGCTTTCTTTATTTCTAATTCAAATATACAATTCTAAACACAAAAACAGCTATTTGAATCGGGGCAATTACAGTCATATATGAAAACGTGTGGAACTATAGTAACTGGAAAAAAAAAACACCCAACAATCTTTATTTTCCAACAAAAAAAAAACAACCCATACCTTACAAACTTTATCACGATTATATGACTCCTACAAAACTCTGTTACACGTATGGTCTTCAAAGATTTGGTCTTTCCGAGGGATCCAAGTTTTCGGAATCGACACTTAAAAAAACAGGAAATTGATACACAAAGTCAATTATGTGGCATCTAACTTATTTGTGTTAATATTGTTAGTAGTAAACGATAAATAAATCGGTGAGCTATGTGTTATCACGTACGTTTTCTTCACTTTTTTTTGTTAGCTTACGTATTCAACGAACTTCAGTAACATCCATAAAAATTCACAAGTCTTCAGAAAATTACAAGCTTTTGCAACTTACGTATTGCTTAAAATTAGCGCATGTTAACCGGGGCTTCTAGCTCAGTTGGTAAAGGGTTCACAGCTGTGAGTTCCGCCACCTGGGTTCGAATCCCGGCCACTGGGAAATTAACATTTCGGCATCGCCAGGGACAGAGAACCAACATGTGGCAACATGTGACTAGTCTGGACCACTTCGGTAGAGCCAGGATACCTCTGTATAATTCAAAAAAAAAATTAGCGCATGTTTTTGGTTTACCCATGTTAGAAATAAATTGGGGGAAAAGTTGGTATGGGCCGACACCGATTGGGCTTTCAGTAAGATTTTAACTAAAAGAAATTGGGGCAAAACCACATTTAGATTAACGAGATAAATCTTATAAGGAATAATTTTAAGTGAACCACCTTTACAAAGCCTCAAAATGGAAACTAAACATGGGATGAGAGGGATGATATAATATTACAAAGATGACAACACAAATCATGCAGCAAAATACTTGATACTTGATAAAATACATCCAAAGTTAACTAAACAATATACGTGAAAATGTAAAAATATACATTTTAACAACGAATACCACAACTTTTATTAATATTCACCATTAGCATCCAATATATCTTCAATACAATACCTAATAAAAAATTATCATCAAAAATTATGAAAATAAAACTTCAAATAATTCTTCTACCTCACACTGTCCTACATCAATACCTCATATTATGACTACATAACCTACACACATATCACACCAAAAAATAGCCGCTCCGCGCGTAGCGCAGGCACACCACTAGTTACTAATAAGATAAATCTTGAATAACATATCAGAAAATGTTGATGGTATATGTGAGACCTTTTGTAAACTAATTGAGTGTGTGTATTGGATAAATTTTATATTTCTCACATTGTATAGTTTAATTATTAATACTTATTGCTTGTATCTTCCTTTTCTTAAATTTTAATTGCTTGATGCTAAGAATATCAGTAACCAATGAATTGTTAGTTTAGTGGTAAATAAATGTTTAGTTGCCACTCAGTCACTTAAGTTCAATTTCTTTTGGAAGAGACTATATCCAATATTTGAATTTTAGGCAAAGAGTTGAAACCATTTTTTTATGTAGGCAAAAAGAATATCAGTGAACATTATGCTTTTGTTCCAAAAATATTTATCTAGCTTTAGACTCTTGTTATGTAGAAGTGTGATCACACAATGAAAAATATGAATGATTTGAGGCAGAGCAGCAGAGAGCCAAACAGCCACGATAGCCCAATATATCCTTGGCATCAGAGGATCCATGACATGTATTGTATTTAATTAAAGCGGGATAAAACTTTTTAATGCATTAAATTTTTAATTCGACAATATAAATGTATTCAAACATCTATATATATAAAGTAGACTTCTATGGCCTCTCCTTGCGTCCACGTCATCGAAGAGGGATGGGCAAATGCTCACACGTCAGCCTCTCTTTTCCCTTTTGTTTCTGACACTTACGGACTTGAGATTCTCCTGTTATAGTCTATCAAACATTTGGGCCCATTGATTGTTTATTTAATAAATTCAGTTCTGGTCCACACTGCTCCTTACTATTTTTCGCGGGATAATAACCCAAATAGCATTGTTCTTCCAAACATAACAATTGGGCCCCGACTCAAGAAGCCTACCTTCGTTCTCAGTCATCTTCTCCAGAACACTAATATCATTTTTCCTTGAAAGAGCTAAGATTAGAGTAACGGCGCAAATCACTTAAGAGCATGCCATTAATCTTCACATTCAATTTCAGTAAAGTCTAGAACCCACTACTTCTCACACCGTCCTCTTCAGCTTCTTTGTAATCTCATACCTATAAAAAGGCATCTTCTGTACCATGATTTTCACAGATTCCTTCATTTTCCACTCAACATATAAAGATGAACCTTGAAGAACAATAGCGACTTCCAAGACAACACTTTCTGAATTGAAGCCTGAGCCTTGCAGTCGAATCGTTGTCTCACGCATCTCCGTTTTGGGAAGCTATGAATGTGAAGAATATGTGATCACTGTTGATCCTCAGGTGACTGTCTCAACTATATAAATTGAAACTCCAAGTAAATACCTCAACTAACTATATGTGTTCTGTGATGTTTCACAGATTATTGAGTTTCTCTTCACTGCCAAAGTGAACGAAATTCATGCGGATAAAGGTTGGTGTTATGGCTGCCCTCGCGTGTTCAAAGAAATTGGTGCGAAAGATATATTCATTCACATGTCTCTTTTTTTAATAAGACTGATGATGTGGGTGTGCTGAGGTAAGAGAAATTGAAACTTTGTGCTCCATCATATTATAACCCATTTTCCATATATTCCATAAGGCTAATGGTTTTGAATGCACTATCTACAGGTTCCGTGTGGAACTCTCTGTGTTGACATACTGGTTCAGCTGTCTTAGTGGCCTTTGATGAGGAGATGGCTACAATTACCAACATTCAAGCTTCTAAAGCTGTGTATATTGTGGTATACCCTGATATTAAAGTCTGTCTATTAACCTTAGCTACTTTTAAAGAACCATGATTTCTAAATATAGAACTCTCCGGAGTTGCAAGGGGTAGGGGTCAATGCTAAGGTTGATAGGGACCTAAGTCTGTTCATTACTGAGATTGTTTATAGCAACGTACACATTCCAGCTCAAGCTAACTGCTTTCAATTTCACTTCAAACCACCAAACCTTCACCATTTCCCGTATATTTACTGTGCTGGAGCATCCACCTGTGCCATTCTTTGTTATAGAAGTATCCCATTCCTAATTTATATCTGCTGCTCTGACAAATATTTAATCTCTGAATCTTTTACGGTCTAAATAGGGAGGTGCAGTCCCTCAAGCTAAGCTGCCTGGAGTCGAGACACAAGGATCAGCTGTTGATTGCAATGTTTCAGCAGTATCAACCAAGCAGCAACTTGATCCAGAAGAAAATGGACCGAAGAAAGCTGCACCACCGCAAAATGAACTTATGAAACTTTTGGCTTTAGCATCTTCTCAATTTCTGTTTAGCATCTTCCCAATTTCTGTTTTCCTTTTTTTGTCTTTAAATTCGATGTGGTGGTCGATGCTTCAAACTATTAATGAAATTTCGTTTTCCTCTTTCTGCCTTTTGCTTTTTAATACCATATATAGCTGTCAAAACTCAAAATCTTTTTGTTTTTTGGTAAAAATATAGCAGTAGGGGTCAAATTTGTATTACTGGTGCAACTTTTCTCCAAATTTTTATCATCGACAATAATTTGTTTTGTTATTAAACTTCCCGTGTTTGATCCACTTCTAGGTTATCATAATTTTCATCCACACCTCTGTTGTTCTCGCAAATCCTATTAGTCACTCTTCGCTGTTATTAACTCATACAAACCCATACAATACAGCAGTGCGCACGTCAAAAGTATCATCAAATAAAGTTCAAGGCGAAGAACATTATAGTATACAAAACCATCGACATGGTATGTTCATTTCCTTAACATGAGATGTGTATGACTGTGTCTGTAAAATGCAGGTGACATGCTTATAATTAGAAGGTTAATATGATAGAGACACATTTGCTAATTGAAGTGGACTCTGATATGCTAAGCTACAAAACACTAAAACCATGGACCAGATTTTGTTAAGCATCTAAAATTTATTAAATCCTCCAGAACGCTTCCCCACTAACACGATACTCTTAAAACTAAAATTCAATGACATTTACAATAACCACCTGTTACTAACATGTTCCTTTCATTATCTCTGTAACACTTTCTCCTCTGCACAAGTTTATCTCTGGTCCTTTTAAGTTCTCATTACTCTGCGTAGACGTACAGAGCTTCACAGCAACTTCACAAGTGAAAACTTTCAACTTAGTACCTAGACTGGCAAAAATAGTCTTGAGAAAGGTATTATATTTACATCATCTACGAAGATTCCTAAAAACGAACCCACAAAATCCCATTACTACATTAACATAAGTCGTATAATTTGTTCATTCAAGAGCGGCTAGAGCTTGGCGGATGGGATAGAAAAAATGCAAGAAAAGAATCACACTAAATAAGGGTTAGTTATGCATTCAGAAATGTATTACTGATTTAAGTTTCGACAAATATCACAAGCTGACTTTTTCTTAATTTGTACAGCTGCAGCTTCTACGAGAAAAAAACATACAACAATCAAACATAGAACTTTAACACACAATTTAAAAAATATTAATAAAATACTTCACATATAATTTCATGAAAATAATAAAACTTAAGTTTGTCGAAAAAATGAGAACAAAATTTCATTGAAAAATATAACTGAAATGAATATTGAAAATAAAATGTACAATGTCATAAAATATATAGTTAATAAAAAATAAAAATTCAAACACGTAAAAATTATAAACAAAGGTCAAATGTTAACAAAATAAATATATCTAATCTAATTAGAAAACTAATTATACTTATTATATTAAATTTAAAGTGATTTTCAAATGTTTTATAAAATTAAAATATAATTTAATATAAATTAATTTTAAATTTTAATACAAACTTACCCGCCTGTATGGCGGGCCAACCCCTAGTATGTATCTATTTTAAACTGTAAACCGACCATTCAATAAATATGTTTAGGGCGAGTGTGATCAGTGAGAGTAATAACTCGTGAGTGCATTGTTCACATAGAGTTTACTCATTGATCTTTACTGAGATTAATGAGCTACATTATCTGAATCAAGTGCTTGACTTGCTTAGGCCACCTGACCATCCATCAGTTACGCTATGTCGCTATCCAAGGTTCTGTGTTTTCTGCATGACTTCAGTCTTCACCCACCAAATGGTTGAACTTTGTATGATCAGGTTTCAACGCTTAAAATAACATACAAGTTATGAAAACAAACATTTAATGTTACATGGTTTGCCAAAACATTAAACCGATAAAATCATTTTACGAATTGGCCTTTCCCCTTTTTAGTAATTTTGTTTTTTGATCTGGTATATAGTGGACTTATTATTAGAGCATATCAACTAGGCCCAGTATCTCATTAAGCTAGTTTTTTTCCTAAGGCCCAGTATCTGTAAGAAAACAGAACATGATGAAGTCAAAGAAACAAATCAAATGCCATTTTGCCGTCGAAAAATAAGGAATCAAATGACTTGTAAAACTATCAATATCCTAAATAATAGTATAATCTGTGTATAATAGACTGACTACCAATGTTTTGAAAACCGATCCGGACACTGAACAGGACTACTTACCGGATCATTGGGTCATTGGGTGAACCGCGGATGAACCGCGGGTTAAAAAATAAATTAATTTTATTATACAATAATATATTAGTCATGGAAACAGAAATATAGAAATTAAAGTTAATGTTTTATAAATGTTTGGATATGTATATATTTTAAGTTTAAAAAAGTATTTAGAAAATACTTAACTTTACTTTTTATATTTTTATTTTCATTTAATATACAAACTATCAAAAAATAGCTTAGACTATTAAAGTTAGAAACATGTAAAACAAAAAAAAATCATTTGTTAATCGGCAAAGAATAGAATTGTAAAACTTAGAACTTAGAATAGATTTACTACAGATTTATAATAAACAAAATAATCAAAAAGAAAACAGAAACAAAAGATACAGAGTCAGTAGAGGTTAGCAGAAGACGAAGAACGATGAAAAAAAAGAAAACCGAAAGAAACCTAATTTTTAATTGGAAATTTAGAATATAAAATAAAATATAAAAAATAATTAAATGTTTTATAAAATGTAAAATTTATCTATTGGTTCAACTGGTACCGGATTTCGGGTTTTAGTGGGTTTTTGCAAGTTTTTGCGGGTTTTTAAATTTTGGGTCTTTCACAAATCCTGAACCAGATTTGTCTCGGGTCACCGGATTTACCGATTCAATCGCGGGTCCGAGTCGGGTTTCAAAACAATGCCGACTACTCATAATTAATTAATGGCGCATAAATGGGCCACAATGTCGCAATTTTATTACAAAAAAAAAAAAGACTTCTCGGTTGGCGGCACTTTACGATTTATGCTCATTACCAAAAGCCAATCCCAAACTTCTTAAAGATATTACTAATTAGTATTGTTTATTAATTTGATAAAGGAACATTATTATACAATCATTTGTATACTGACTGTGTGTTCACATTATTGAGTCTATGATTCATCATTATATGAACCACATAACTCACTGTAGAACTTATACGAATGATCAAACTACCGAAATTCAATTAGGATAGCATTTCAATAAATTTAAAACCATTTAAAATAAATTTATTTAGGCATATTAAAAAATTGATTATCGGAAAAAGTAGGAAAAAAATTAAAACTATGAAGAAGGATTACAAACTAACTGTTGGATCCATAAAGCCCATTGGCTTTATGTGTAATGTGAATAAAAATTGGCTTGGGCTAGATGTGTTATAAGCCCATTCCTTAAGTCAATTATGTATATGTGATAGTCCCACATCGGGCAAATGAGGAGATGTTGAGTTGTATAAATATGTCTTCTTGACATAAGAGTTTAAACAGCTTGGAGAGAGAGGAAGGCTCCCCACGCGCGCGCCGCCGCCGCCGTCCGGCCCGGCGCGGTCGCGGGTCTTGGGTCTTGGGTCTTGGGTCTTGGGTCTTGGGTCTCCGGCCCGATAAGAATATTCTTTTTGGACCAAGTGAAGCCCAACGTTTGACCCATTTAATTCTCAAAAAACAACATGCATTTTATTTTTGAAACGACAAGTAGTTTGTCTATAAAATAAAACGACATGCAGTTTATCCTCTCGAGATATTTAAATGAGATAAGAACATGAAGAACGAGTCTTGGGGAATAAGTTTTCGAAACTCAACTTCCCTCGATCTCCGCGAGATTTCCGTCCACGTGCAGAGACTGTTGCGGAAAGTGGCTCGCTTCCGTCTCTTTAAATAGTGGTCTCCTCCTCTCTCATTTTCACTTTACTTTTCATCACAACAAAAATCCTCTAGCGTAAGTCTTTAGTTTCGAGAGTGTTTCGTAGCTTCTATAGTTCGATAGGGCGTTCACGAGTGAAGCGTGAATCGTCGCCATGGTTTTATCCTGGGACTCTATATTCGTACAGTCCCGTCTCACTACGGAGCGAATATAAAGAGTTAAGGAAAGAGATATCATATCTCGACTCCATCAACGTTTTCTTATCGGGTTTCATTTCGTCTATTCAATCGTTTCATTCCTTAACATCTCGCTTTTATTATATCGTTTATTTGATTCGGTTTCCGGCTTCTACAATCTTAACTCTTTATCGCTTTCTGTCTAAAGCTTTAATCGGATTGAAAAACGATTTATGAAACGGGTTTAAGGTTTTGTAAACGGTTTCAAAAACGTGTTTGCGATCTGCTCTCTAGCACTTCCGCGAAACGTTTAAGATACTTTGTTATTCAAAACGTTATGTATTCGAATCGTTTCCACGAACGCTTTAATAAAGCGAGTTTGTGAAACGATCTAAAAGTCTACACAAACGGTTTCTGCGAACGCTTTAAGCGAGTTTGCAAAACGTTTTCTCAGACTTAAATCGATATGATTTGGTTCAAACACCAAAAATGAAAATCGATTTAGATTATTATTTTTATTATTATATTAATAATAATTTGTTATTGTTGAATGGAGTGCTAATCCGTTTTCATGTTTTCTCAACAGAAAAATGACGGATGCAAACAACACCCCCATTGACACTACCATCGTGCAAACTCCAATCAACGTTGCTGCAACTGATGTATCTGGTGTGACAACCGCTGGAAACATCCCTGCTTCCTCAACCGCTGCAGCAACAACAACCACTACCCTTCCTGCGGGAAACAATGCTGATGAAACCACGCGCCGTAGCTTGTTCGGTGCTGGCCTTTATCAAACGGGTTCAGGTCTAGGAACCTCAAGTGGTCCGGTTGCAGTACCAACTCCTCCGTCTGTGCCCAGCCTGTTCACTCAAGGACTGATGCCAGACCAGTTTGATGGAAAAAACTTCAAAACATGGCAGAAGAAGATGATGTTCTTCCTAACAACGATGAAGCTGGACAAGTTCATCCAGGAGGACAAGCCCCTTGTCCCTTACGGGATTGATGATGTGCACACTCTCGCAAGTGTTGACATTTGGGTGCATTCTGACTTCGTCTGCAAAGGCTACATTTTGGGTCGCCTCATTGACCCATTGTACCGTGTCTACTGTGACATTCCAACGGCGAAGGAGCTATGGAGATCACTTGACAAGAAGTACAGAGGTGAGGACGCTGGCTGCCAGAAGTATGTGGTTGCAAAATTTCATGACTTCAAAATGGTGGATTCAAAACCCATCATGGATCAGGTGGAAGCGTTTCAGCTCATTTGCCATGAAATCAAAGCTGAAGGGATGTCCATCTGCAAGACATTCACAACTCTCAGCTTCATTGAAAAGCTTCCTCCAAGCTATGCAGATTTCAAGAACTACCTGAAGCACAAGAAGAAGAAGATGGGCCTTGAGGAGCTTATCATGAGGCTTCAGATGGAATCCAGGAACCGAATTGCTGACAAGATCAATGCTAAGGAGCATAGTGTCAACATGGCTGAGCACAAAGGCAAAGGAAAGGCACACGCCCATTCTCCAGCAAAGCCTTCGAAAACTGCTGCAGCACTGAAGGCTACTGGAAAAAACTTCAAGAACAAAGGCATTGAAATCAATGCGAATGTGGAGAGATTCAAGGGGAAGTGTCACTACTGCAACAAAGTGGGACACAAGACTGTTGAGTGTCGCAAGAAGATCAAAGATGAGAAGGCTCAGGCAAATCTCACTGAGGAGGATCTTGTTGCTGTGGTGACTGAAGCCAACATGGTTGAAAGCAACAACCCCAGGGAATGGTGGTATGACACTGGTGCAACCACCCACATTTGCACTGATAGGGCGATGTTCAGCACCTATCAGAAAAGCAAGACTCAGGAGAAGCTCAGGATGGGAAACACTGCAGTCTCCAAGATTGAAGGACGCGGCAATGTGATTTTGAAGATGACATCTGGACGTGAGGTCACTCTGACAAATGTGAAGCATGTGCCTGACATGAGGAAAAACCTGGTCTCGGGAACCTTGCTCAGCAAGAATGGATTCGCCACAAGCTTTGAGGCGGATAAGCTCGTGATTAGGAAGAATGGGATGTATTTGGGAAAGGGGTATGTTAAGGATGGACTGGTCAAGTTGAATGTAATGACCGTCCCTCCGAAAATTGTAGCTCCAAAAGTTCAATGAATAAGAAAGAGCCAGTTGCTTATTTGGTTGAGTCTTTTAATATATGGCATGAAAGATTAGGCCATGTAAATAATAAGTCTATACAAAGATTAATGAATCTAAATTTAATTCCCAAATTTAAAACAAGTAAACAAAAATGTGAAGTTTGCGTACAGGCTAAGCTCACAAAAACGCCCTCACCTCGTGTTGAAAGAACTAATAAACCTCTAGATTTAATTCACACTGATTTATGTGATTTAAAATATATGCCAACTAGAGGTGGGAAAAAGTACTTTGTGACCTTCATAGATGACTGCACAAAATATTGTTATGTTTATCTTTTACATAGCAAAGATGAAACCTTAGATAAATTCAAAAGAATTTAAACTCGAGGTCGAAAATCAGCTTAAAACAACTATTAAGGTAGTTAGAAGCGACAGAGGAGGCGAGTATGATGGTCCATTCAATTCATTTTGTAAGGAACATGGAATAATACATCAAACTACAGCCCCTTATTCACCAGAATCTAATGGAGTTGCTGAACGAAAAAATCGAACTCTTAAAGAGATGATGAATGCAATGTTGCAGGAATCTGGGTCACCCCAGAACATGTGGGGGAAGCGTTGCTTACCACTAATTATATCCTCAACAAGATTCCACACAAAATAACTGGCAAAACTCCATATGAACTATGGAAAGGTAATTTACCTTCGTATAAATACCTCAAAGTGTGGGGGTGCTTGGCAAAAGTTGCGGTACCACCACCAAAGAAGGTCACTATTGGACCTAAAACAGTGGATTGCATTTTCATCGGATATGCACATAATAGTACTGCGTATCGGTTTCTGGTACATGAATCTGAAATATCAGACATCCATAAAAATTCAGTCATGGAGTCTAGAAATGCATCTTTCTTCGAAAATATTTTTCCATACAAGGAAAAACATGGTTCAAAACGAACTCGAGAAGAAAGAGACAACGACAAGGACTCAGAAATTGAGACAAACGTTGAAGTTTCTATAAATGATATCTCAGAAAATGAAGAAAAAGATGAACCTCGGAGAAGCAAAAGAGCTCGAAAGGAGAAATCTTTTGGTGATGATTTCCTAATGGCATTTCTAGTAGAAAATGTTCCAAAAACTTTGGCAGAAGCTATGGCTTCACCCGAAGCTCCGTTTTGGAATGAAGCTGTCAAAAGTGAATTCGATTCTATCATGCAAAATTACACATGGTACGTAACGGATTTACCACCTGGCTGCAAAGCATTAGGTAATAGATGGATAATGACACGAAAACCTGGTGGAAAATATAAAGCTAGGCTTGTAGTTCAAGGGTTCCGACAAAGGGAAGGCTTTGACTATTTTGATACATATTCTCCAGTAACCAGAATAACATCTATAAGGTCGATGATAGCTATCGCAGCCTTAAGAGACTTAGAAATCCATCAAATGGATGTAAAAACAGCTTTTCTAAATGGTGATTTAGAAGAAGAAATTTACATGAAACAACCTGAGGGTCATGTCATTCCTGGACAGGAAGACAAAGTATGCCGACTTGTAAAGTCACTTTATGGGCTTAAACAAGCTCCTAAACAATGGCACGAAAAATTTGACAACACAATGATGTCAAATGGTTTCAAAATTAATGAATGTGATAAATGCATATACTACAAAATTACCAAAAATGCGTATGTTTTGTTATTTTATATGTAGATGATATGCTCATTATTGGAAGCAATAAAGACATTATCAATCAAACAAAAAACATGCTCAAAGGAAAATTTGAGATGAAAGATTTGGGATTAGCAGATGTTATTCTCGGGGTTAAAATCATAAGAAATTCAAAAGGAATTACTTTAACTCAATCTCATTATGCTGAAACAATATTAGAGAGATTTAAAAACTACTCTAATAGTACTGCAAAAACTCCGTTAGATCCCCAAATGCACTTGACAAAGAATTCAGGTGAAGCGGTTTCACAAAACGAGTATGCACGTGTGATCGGAAGTCTCATGTACTTGACCAATTGTACAAGACCAGATCTAGCGCATGCAGTAAACGTACTTAGTCGATATACAAGTAATCCAGGTCATACACACTGGAAAGCTATAACGAGAGTACTCAATTACTTGCGCTACACCAAAGATTTTGGGCTTCACTATGGTAAAGAACCAGCAGTTTTAGAAGGATACAGTGACGCTAACTGGATATCAGATTCTAAAAACTCAAAATCCACAAGTGGATATGTTTTTACACTAGGAGGAGCGGCAATATCTTGGAAATCTACCAAACAAACAGTGCTAGCTAGGTCAACTATGGAATCTGAGTTCATAGCATTAGACAAAGCAGCAGAAGAAGCTGAATGGCTTAGAATTTTTTGGAAGATGTTCCTATGTGGGAGAAACCTGTACCAGCTATAAGAATACATTGCGATAGTCAATCAGCTATAGCTCGGGCTCAGAATAATCTCTACAATGGTAAATCTCGTCACATTAGAAGACGACATAAAACCATTAGACAACTTATCTCAACTGGTGTAATCACAATAGACTACATCAAATCGGCTGACAACCTAGCGGATCCATTTACTAAAGGTTTGCCACGAGATGTTGTTGCTAAATCATCAAAAGGAATGGGTTTAAAGCCTATAACTAATGAGGATGCTTGACTGCAACCCTACCTATCATGACTGGAGATCCCAAGACGTAGGTTCAAAGGGAAAACAAAATCAAGCAGAATCTAACCAAAGCACTTTGAGACAAAGTAGTCTCATCCAGCTCCTAAAGATGATAAGTGCTAACGAATGAGAGAAGGATAAGCATAGGCTTTTAATGATTCCATAGCTTCTAAAGCGAAGTATTACTCAATACTTTTCATGGTCAATCACCTAATGAGTGTGAAATGGGGCCGTTTCTAGGAGAATGAATGCAAGGCTATATTCTCTAAGTTCACTCATGAAAACCAGGAATAGTTCAGGGCCACAATGAACACAATAGAGAACTAAGTTCTACGAGAAAATGAAGCTGCGTTGTGCCTGTTGTCTCGGTCTACATAAAACACCGGTTGGTTCAAGACATCATGTTCACCTTCTGGTAAAGTAAACCCGACAGATATTAACTATGAGTGGTTCAAGGCTTAAAAATGCCACTACTCAAACACAGTGAATTTTTCGCAAACACTCTCGATAAGTCAGTCTGTCTAGTCTTTAGTTTAAGTCTAGTCAGTAAGTTTATTTTTTTTAGAGTCTATCGAGTCTGCATTTAGTCTGCATATGTTTAGAGTCATTTCTATTCATGTGGGGGATTGTTGGATCCATAAAGCCCATTGGCTTTTATGTGTAAATGTGAATAAAAATTGGCTTGGGCTAGATTGTATAAGCCCATTCCTAAAGTCAATTATGTATAATGTGATAAGTCCCACATCGGGCAAATGAGGAGATGTTGAGTTGTATAAATATGTCTTCTTGACATAAGAGTTTTAAACAGCTTGGAGAGAGAGGAAGGCTCCCCCGCGCGCGCCGCCGCCGCCGCCGTCCGTCCGGC